>NC_037530.1:38197068-38214417 GCF_001531365.2 Cynara cardunculus var. scolymus
TTGTTATAATAGTCATGATACTGTTGCATAAATCGTTTTGTTACTTTTGAAATTAACGTATCACGAAATGGGTGCATTATGGAGTAGATTAATTTAAAAGAGTTAATGAAATAGATTGAGGTGGAAAAGTTAATGAAATAGATTCATGTGAAAAGTTAAGAAAGTATAGCTAGTTTAATGCACTACTTTCATCGTGATACATTATGCATTGTATCAGAAGTTGAACCGCTCTGTTGTTAGAATGGTCATGAAACGAGTGCATATTGGATTTTGTTCTTTTTGAAATATACGTATAATGAAACGGGTGTATGATGAGATAGATTRAAGTGAAATATATAACGAAATAGTTTCATGTGAAATATGTAATGAAGAAAATTAAAAAAAAAATTAATGAAATACATTCATCATGAAAGTGTTTCATTGTAACGAAATAATTTCATTRTAATGCAAGTTTTATTTTTCAAAGTTATTCGAGATTAATGCACAACTTTCATCGTGATACATGATGAATTGTATTTTTCAAAGTTATTCGACATACCTCCATTATTGCCGACCATTTTTCTTGAATATGTTGATGATCGATGATTTTGGAAACACTATATTCGATTGGGAAGAAGTGATACCTTTGCAGTGATTTGGGAATGTTCGCGATGAAGACGGGATTCTGATGAAAGATTGCGATTAGGAGCTTAGGAATTGATAATTATGTTTACCATTATACCCTTACTGATTAAATAAATTGAATTTTTATTTTTATTTTTTTTTAATTTCCATAAATAAAGCCTACAAATCTTGATCATTGATCAAGAAAATGGATGGTTGAGATTGGTTCACACGGTTTACACAAACGGAGAGGGTTCGCATTTGAACGCTCCTCTATATAGAGGAGCGTTCAAATAAAAACCGCCCCAATTCTAAGAAACCGTGTAAACCAATCTCATCCATCCATTTTATTAATCAACGGTTAAGATTATTTTAGTTTATTTAAGGAAATGAAAAAAATACATACTAAAAATATAATCTTATATCATCAATAAGGGTAAAAGTGTAAAAGATTATTTTAGTTTATTTAAGGAAATAAAAAAAATATATTAAAAATATAATCTTACATCATACACCAGTTTCATACACTTCAATTATGAAATTATTTCATTGCAAAACGCATACATTGTGCACATGTTTCATCCTCACATTCACATGCTAATGATACAACTAAATCTTAAATGAATTGGGTAACTATGCAAATGTTCCACCACTCCTCGTATGCGTTAACATCATGAACCAGTTTCATCTACACGAAACTTGTTTCATCATTATATTACTTGCTGACGAACCCAAATATTATGAAGAAGTTTCATTTTCACATTCTTCAACTATATGGATCAACTAAACCACAAATGAATCGGGTCATCAAGCAAGTATTCCACCACTCATTGTTAATCCCATGTCATGAACCAGTTTCATCTACATGAAACTTGTTTCATCATCATATTACTTCTTGAGGAATCACAAACATTATGAACAAGTTTCATTTTCACATTCCATAACTATATAGATCAACTAAACCACAAATGAATCGGGGTCACCAAACAAGTATTCCACCACTCATTTTAATCCCATGTCATGAACCAGTTTCATCATTTTGAATTTTTTTTCATCAACCACAATGTTTTTGAATGAATTCAATCACAAACTTACAATCTCCAATAATCACAATCCAGATTCACTTAGATTACATTGTATTTACTTTTAATTTTTATTATCATAATATAATTACATATTTAAAAATTACCATTTTTAAGAATTTCATTATTACTTTTCCATAATTAATACTCCTTAATTATTTCCATATTTAATAGAAATAACTTAAATGACCGAAATACCCTTAATAATTAAATTTAATTAGAAAAGAATGGAATTTTCCTATTGGTTGAAATTGGTTTACACGGTTTCTTAGAATTGCACGGTTTTCAATTGAACGTGCCCCTATATATATATATATATGTGTGTGTGTGTGTGTGTTTGTGAATTATTATGTGACCATTTACATTTGTACAACCAATACAACTCAATCTCAACCGTCCATTTAATTTGATGAATATGTGATTTCATAAAAGTTTTGATTGTTTCATAATATAGAGTATTGATCATGATTAATGAACTCTAGTAACCTTCTATAAATATTCAAATCATAATAAATGAACTCTCATGGACGTTTGTACTTACAAATTCAAACATAAAACTTTAATAAGTTGTACTTACGCACAATTTACTTGTGATCTTGAATTTTAAGTAATATKCATCAATAAACAGTACTTCATGCATAAAAATTGGTTTTTAAGAATTTTTATCAAATGCTTTGTAATATAGTATTTATATTTTATACATTTAATAAAATATTATTAATCTCTCAAACATTTGAATTCAAGATTTTTAATTGGTAGGAATATAGTAAAATTTAGTATATTTTTCATGGTAATCCATTTTAAAACTTGTCCAAATTTAGAAAAATTCACAACCTTATAATACATATTTTTTTTCAAAAATTAAACAATTATAGCAAGTGGACGGGTGTGTCAATGAGGATGTTAGGCTCTTAAGAAAGGTGGATTATGAGATCCCAGATCAATTGAGAGAACAAATATTGTCTTATAAAAAACTAGATAGAACTTATGTCAAACTCGTTTTAAAACTATAAATCTAGATATAAGCAAAACATGACAATATTTGTACGATTAACCGACTATGCGGTAACGTTTGGTACGCAGACATGATTATATAGGACTGAACATAACAAGAGGATAAGACTATACAGAACAAGTGTATGTCTAGGTACGACTAGGGCTAGATATGACAGAACTAGATAAGTTGTCCTCAAAAGTTATTTTATGATTTTATATATCATATAATAGTTATAATTAAAACAAATAAAGTAAATACTTTAATTTATAAACATTTTTACACAATTTTCTTATACATAAATATAAAATCGTACCAAATTTGAATGAGATTTTTTATATAATTGATGGTATTTTGCTAGAACCCGATTCATACAAAGAAGAAATTACGTTTTATTCGGTTTGAAAGATCTTTATCAATTGGTGAAGGTAAGGTAAAGATTGTTGCAACAACAATGGTTATGGAGTAGAAGCATTGGTGATTGGTGGACAATAGTGGTTGTGGAGGACGTGAAGATGGTGGATAATGGTGGTGGTGGCGGTCGACAATGGTGGAGGAGGTAGTTGTGGCCTATATGGTAGAGGTAGGTGTGATGGTGGGTAGTGGTGGTGGTGGAGATGAACGGTTGTGGTTGTGGAGGACATGAATATGGTAGATAGTGGTAGCGGTAGCCGATAGTGGTGGCCGACGATGGTAGTGGTAGCCCATGGTGGTGGTGGTGGTGGTGGGCAGTGATAGTGGTAGCGGTGGTGGGCAGTGGTAGTGGTAGCCGATGGTGGAGGCAATGAACGGTGTTGGTCGGTGGCCGACGATGGTTGTGGAGGAGGTGGAGGAGGTTGTAGTAAAAGAGAAGGTGGAGGTGACCAACAGTGGTAGTGGTGGCGGCAACGGATGGTGGCGGTCAATAGACGACGATGGTTAAGGAGGTGGTGGATGAGGTTGTAGTAGAAGAGAAGGTGGAGGTGGCCAACAATGGTAGTGGTGGTGGTCAGTGGACGGCGATGGTTGTGGAGGAGGTTGTTGTAGTAGAAGAGAAGGTGGAGATTGGCCAACGGTGGTAGTGGTGATAGACGGTTGTGGTAGGTGGCCGATGGTGGTTGTGAAGGTGGTGATAGACTTTGATAATCGATGGTGGTTGTGGAGGAGGAGGTCGCTGATGGTGGCTACTGGTGGTGGCGACAGTCGCAACTAGCGATGTTGACTATTAAAAACAAATATCATGTTAAAGTTATATATCAAACGAAAGTTAGTAATATTTTAGTTTTTTGTCTCATTCTTGTCTAATCTTATTTCACCTATTTTGGTGAAACAAGAAAAAACTTTTTTGTGCAATGATGTCCCACCTTGTCGTGGTTCTTATCTTTGTTCCATTGTTGCATCAAACGTGGAACAATAAATTATTGTCGTATTTCATATTACGTTAAACATGAGACAATGAATTTTATCCGGTCCATATAACAAAAACAGCCTGCAACCTTATTGAACATAGAACTCAATCTCCCTTATCCCAAGCTTTTGTTTTTATTATTTATTCATCCCAACCTTTTCTACTTATCCTTAACATCGCTGTCCGTTCCAGACTTTGCTTTTTATAAACTCCAAATTTATGACAATTTTAATTAAACTCTTATAATTTAAAATAAAATTACATAACACTGTCAAATCTTTGAAGTAGGTTGATTTTAACGGATGGATCGATCTTAAAATTACCTACCATGTGATCGTAGTTAAATTTATGGATGGTGTAGTGTATCGACCAATCTTTAAATAACTATAAATAATTTAAAGTCTTTACAGATGAACTTTGATAACAACACCTAGATTTAAATAAATAAAGGTGAGATTTCACAGTATCCCAGTCAAGTGAAATGGATTTCTTTATTTCTGAAAGAAGATAGAATGGAATAACGTCAGCATTTTTAACATTATACAAGAAATTTGAGGGGAAATGTTAGATTAGTCATCCCTCATGTCTCTGCCTTTCTACATCTCTATAAATCCTTTTTCTTTTTTCTTTTGCTTTTACCTCATAGTTATCACCTACTTACACCCATATAATAAACACCTGTCCATTTGTGGATAAAGGGTAGAGAGAGAGAGAGAGAGAGAGAGAGAGAGAGAGAGATGTTGGAAGGGAAAGCACTGGTAGAGGATACAGACATGCCAATCAAGATGCAGATCCAAGCCATGGCTTATGCTTCTCAAGCTCTAGATCTCTTTGATGTTCTTGACTGCAAATCCATTGCTGCCCACATCAAAAAGGTACAATTATCCTATCAAAATCCCTTCTCTCTCTCTCTCTCTCTCTCTCTCTGTATATATATATATATATATAGACACCTGGTTTTGTGAATCTTGAAGAAAGATGGGGGTTGAATAGTCTATAATATGGTAATGCATATGTATGTATACATGGACATCTGGTTTTGTGAATCTTGAAGAAAGATGGGGGTTTGAATAAATGTATGATGATGATGATGATGATGATATGGAATGGTGACAGGAGTTTGACAAGAAATATGGGAATGGATGGCAATGTGTGGTGGGATCAAACTTTGGATGTTTCTTCACTCACACCAAAGGAACTTTTATCTACTTCACACTGGAGACACTCAATTTCCTCATCTTCAAAGGGGCTTCATCTCTATCTTCATAATCATAATCATAATCATAATCTTAGATCTCTCAAAATACTGAAAACCCACAAAATAAATAGGTAAAATTTGTGTTCATATCTTCTTTCTATCAACTTGTATCTAATAGCTAATAGTTAGGGATATGCAGAGAAATTTAGTTTTGGCAGCCTGTAAGCTTTTTTACTTGTCTTTTATTGGGTTTTTAATGTAGATTACTACTGCTTGATGTATTTTATTTTCTGCATCCACAATTTAAAGAACGTATATGTTATCTAAGAACTAATAATAATAAGCACTATGATACTAGTGATGGTGAAGGGCCTCTGATTCACACAAATTTTGGGTCGCAGTCATATTTTAGGATGTGTGCAAGATCTTCAGAAGATTATAGAAGTCTTGGGAGGTGCTGAATCTTCCTAATCCTGATGTAACACCACAATAAAGAAATCTAAGGCCTCTTCAGTTGGTTTTTCATGATTCCTTTATGGATAAAGTTGTCTGTATTGATTAATCTGTTTATATAAATCATGAAGGTTTTAGTTGGAGAGAGTTTTTTCATAGATAGAAAGGACATGTTTTTTAAATTGGGAGGGCCCCATTTGGAAAATACTTGGCTTTCTTCATAAAACTTTCCCATTAAGCTTATTGAATAAGCCACTTTCTTATTATCAAGCCACTACCAAACAGTCATGTATAACAGACGGAATAAGCTGTGAGTCCCGTTAAGCTCATTAAGTTGTTTATTCTAAGGAACATCTATATTAAAGAGTCCTTTGGTTATATCACCACTTGTATTTTTTTTTAAATTCATGAACTTTTGACAGGTTTTAGCATGCTACTACACGACACAAGAATAAGAATGTCACTTGCATGCACAAGGACATGAATTTAGAAAGAGTAATGTGTGGTTGGTAGACAAGGATTGGTTTGTTCGTAAGGTATAAAAAGTTCCGTCAAATATTCAATATAATTCCACAAGAATTAGTTCCCTTAAAGGAAGGGTTTTTAGCCAATTGAAAGGATCTTCTGATCAAGCCAGAGATCATTTGATTCTGAATATCACACATTTGTTGAAAGTGTAGTTTGTTTGAAAATAGATCAATTCCTTCTATTTTGTACCCTCTAAATAACCCCATTTTTTTAAAGTAATTGGTGGAGTCTCAGATGTGCACTATGACAGTAAAAAGATCAAATCTTTATGCAAATTACCTTCAGATGCATAATCTCTCTCAGATCACAGGCGTTATCAATGGTTGATCAGAGAAATGAGCCACCAGATTTGCTACAACAAGATCAGCCATGGCCATCCGGGTTTCCGCTGTGCAAGCCCCTACATGGGGCGATAGAACCACATTATCAAGATGAATGAGTTGGTCAGGTACCTCTGGTTCATGTTCGAACACATCAAGCCCTGCCCCACCAAGTCTACGTTCAACAAGAGCCAACACAAGCTCGCGTTCATCTACATGACCCCCTCGTGCAATGTTAATGAGAAATCCTTTTGGCCCCAAAGCATCTATTACTTCACGGTTGATTATATGGCGTGTGGATTGGGACAATGAACAAGCAATAACCAAGATTTCACAATTGATAGCCAATTCAATCACATTTGGATAATACTTGTAACCTGAATTTGGTTTCTCTGATCTGGAGTAGTAACTAATAGAACAACAAAATGCCTCCAATCTTTTCGCAATTGCCGACCCTATTCTTCCCAACCCTATAATCCCCACTGGTTTTCCACTTACCTGAAAGTAAAATTAAACGATCAGTGATTCTAGCAAACCAGAAATTCGAGATCCAGATTGTGCTGGATATGAATCGATGAAATATAGTTCCAAATCAAAATGTTTGGATCAACTTTTTGTTTGAATTTATGTTCTGATCAAGGAAGGAAGGAAGAAACGTACTCTGGTGGTCGATTCGAAGTCTCCTTGATTCCACATCCTATTCCTTACATACTGATCGCCGGCACAAATCTTTCTGAGAGTCGCCAGAATCAGCAGTATGGCCAAATCGGCGACTTCATCAGTCAAGGCGTCAGGAGTGGATGTAACCCTAATTATCTTCTCTTTGCATTTCACCAGATCGATCTTATCTAAGCCAGAACTGTGACTCGAGATGATCTCTAGATATGGAAGTGATTCGATTAAGCTGGAGTCAGCTCCGTGTGCTCCGTTTCCAACAACTGCTCTGATTGATCGCGAATGTTGGTTGAAGAAGTCGGTTTTGGACGGAATTTCCCATGATTTGAAGACGTTGAATCGTTTCGCGAGCTCAGTTTGGAGATATTCCGACATTCGGCAGGTCATCCATACACCTATTTTGTCCACCATCTGTTTGATTGATTGCTTCAGAGAACAAACCCTCAATGTGAAAGAAACTTTACATGTAAAAAGCGTTACTTGCCTTTCCCCTCGCGTCAACAAGCTGCTTGCACCACAGAATAATCACCGGAAAAGCTTATAACCTCAAATGAACCTCTCCGACGCCGATGAGTCTATGGCACATCTTGTTGAACGATTGTATGGTTTGAATCCATCCGTACCATTTTTTTTTGTTAACATGATATCCAAACCGCTATGCTCGCCGACTAATCTTCGGACGACCACCTGTTTTGCAGATAGCATGGAGCCACCGTATTTGAACCTCCGTGGCCACAAGGGATTTTTATTCCTTCATGGATTTGAACCTGGACCTCCCGGTACTTTTGACATTTGGAGCCAAACTCAAACCAAACTGTATTGATGAACGGTTACCAAGAGGTTTTCATTTTCTTTATGGTTTTTCTTGAATCCAACCCAGAGCGAGTATCTATACAAATTACTGGTTAGGGCCGAGTACCAAATGATTACCGGTTAAGGCATTTGCCGGCTGTCAGTTACATTGCAAAAACCTGATAATCTCAACTAATAACAAGGATTGAGAATCTTATTTGATAAGAGAAAGACTCTTAACCAATAAGCACTTGTCGGATAAAAACATATCGTGCAATGGGTCGTAATACCTGTTATTAAGAAGCATACTTATCTTAACTTCCATACTTTGTACATCTATTCAAAGAGAACAACCCATTGAGAAAATAGTATATTTGAAATACTGGAAAAATTCGGTTTCAAGCTTCTTCTTCAATTTCAATTAATATAATAAGCAAGGTTTACAAGGACCGGGTCCTGGTGAGAAGGGCAAAAATAAATCTTCATATTTGGATCAATCATAATTGAATGTGAACACTAATGAGGTACATCGAGATGCACCAGACCAATTCCCTTCTAAAGCGCAATTCATGAGTGAGCATTCTTCTTACGCTTATCATCATAACTCTCTCTGACACGATTCTTCGCGGGGTTTACAATTTGTATTCGAGCCCATCTAGCCTTCACCGGATGAAGCGTGCTAGAACTTAGAACCCAACATCATATAGAATTTGACAATTTCTTCGGATGCTAGCTTCTTGATCGTGAAGAGTTACGACTTGGAGCTTCTCAGCCTTTTGATTACGAGCTTCTGAATAGTCTTATGACTCGATGCTTCTGAGTCTGCCTTTGATCCGTTTCAACCTTATATACAATACGTTGCAACTGTTATGCAAGTATATATAAGGGCTTGATGGCCATTGCCTTAATCCTCAAGGCCAAGTAGTTATGAAAATGGTTTAATTACCACTAAATCAATTGATAATTTTACCCTTCAAGATAAGCCACAATGTGTTCATCTTCTGGGATAAAAAGCTATACAATGTGTTCTTAAAATTAACCATTATCAAAGAGTTTTACATACTAGCATATTGTCTTCATCTCACCAGAGCATGAAACCCACCAAATATTTACTTGTACCAAAAGACCTTTTCACCTAATATTTGGAAAAAGCCAAATTTATGACACCTTTTTGGAATCAATTCCTCATGTTACATCAGTATATATCTGAAGTCGATAGGTAGGGCGGGGGAGGGGGCGGGGGCGGGGTTATTGATCACTGATCATCACACTGTAAACCAACCTTGATATTATGCAGAGTTGTCGAGATAAGTGTATTGATCGACTCCACGGATTCGATACTATGTTTACCCGTGGGGGAATTGCTTGTAAGGATCTGAAAACCAACAGTTAGTAACGACCCTCCTAAGCCTTCCCAACTCTTATCCTGTGCTTTCGAAGTGATCACCAACGGCCTTGTCTCGACCCCATCAGGAAGAATGGAAAAACCCGAGGGTAATATAGAGATGTTGCTAGAGTCACAGCCAGCCATTACAGATTGCATGCTGCTCACACTGACTGGAGCACAAACGACCATGGATTCGTAACTGTTTGTGCAACTATCCTCAAGCATCCACATGTTCTCCTTCGACTTCATTGTCTGGATTAAAGAAATAATATCAAGATAGGATGACCGCATTTTTCTCTCCTTTTTATTTGATCGAAAAGAAACAAATCTTACACGGATAAACCAAACCAAACCAACCTGTTGTGCTACATAAAATAGGAACAGGGGACTCTCAGCGAGGCTTGATTGTGCCTGGCCCTGAACCTTCGGTACAATTTTTGCGATTTTGGGGGGGGGGGGGGTTGGGACGAATATCTTGGCAGATTTGGGGCTTTTTCACCCCATTTTGGCCCTGGCCCCCTAGCTCATATTCACCATATATGAAGCCTTTTAGTTTCAGTTTGTTTAGTTTTTAGAGAAAAGCCTTCTTGTGTTCTATTATAGCTAGATTTTGGTGATCAATCTTTCATTGCAAGCTGCATTTGTACTCCCTTTATTAATATAAGTGATCTCTCTCTCTTGGGGGTGGACGTACACACTACCTCACGGCAGCGGAACCACGTTGAATCTCGTGTCTCATTTGCTAGTTTATGGTTATAGGGTTGGGTTTTCTAGTGAGAAGGGAAGTTATGGTGAGAAGCGTAAGAAGATATCTCATGTCTCCACCCTTGGATCGATCCTAATTGAATGTCAACACTAATGAAGTGCATCGTGATGTACCGCATCAATTCCCTTCTAAAGGGCAATTCATAGGTGGGCATGAGATTAAAAGTGATCAAGGGTTTCAATCCCTTATTACGCTTTTCACTATAATTTTCCTTCTCACASAGAGACTAGACTTCTAGTAACAGTAGGTGCGCCTTCAGTTGAGGAGAGCTGTTCACAAGTAGTGGTTATGAGCTCTTTCTTATTCCGGTTCAAAAGAGGTAATTCCTTCAGTTGCATTAGTGGATTGAATAACCTTTTTTTTAGTGCCAACAAAGTGCATGTGTTGTTGGTTAATGYTAATAAAAAGATGACTTTCGATAGGCTGGAGGACTGAGGCTATAAGTAGGACAGAGGTTTTAAAAGAGAAATGAAAGGCATTTTTATTTGAGAGAGAGAGCTATGCTTAGGTCAGTTCCTTCAGTCCACTTTTTAGGTAAGCCAAAAGTTCACTTTAGGTAAGTAAGTAGTCCCRTATGAAATGAATAAAACATTCATATCTGGCCTATATGTACAAAGAACGGGCAAACCCTTATGGGTTGTATCCGAAGACATGGAAAGAGATGTTTTTATGTCATCCTTCGCCTATGGTTATATTGCCTTGGATTTAGCTTGTAGTTGGTATATTATACTTGGATAGCCATTTACTTGTTGCTAGACCTAGATTTTCCGTATTTGTTGTTTGTGGTCCACTTGCATTTGTATTCCAGTATTTTGAAACCTACAGAATCATTTGCGGATTTGTTTGACAAGGTTTACAAAACCGAACAAACCCAATAAATCCCATTCAAAAGTAGGGTCCCCGGGGGGGGGGGGTAAGCAGACCTGTCCTCTACCGCAAAGAGTAGAGCGGTTGTTTCCATGAAGACCCTGGCTTATGCAAGAGTAAGAGACATGTAGAATGACCAGGACTAGCACATGGTGGACATAAATCAGGGAAAATCTTACATGGATGGAGACGGTATTTCCTCGATCTTTTCCTTTTGCCAAGTTTGCTATAGATTGCACCGGACCTCCATTAGACATAATATCCCACTGAAATTCAGGCAAAATAAATCTTGAAACCTTTGATCTAGTCTTTGTTTTAACATTACTCTGTATCAACTTCAACAATCTTAGGAAAAGCCTGAGAAGGAGTTTATGTATACCTCATTTCTTTGAGTTTCGTCTCTTAGAAAATCAAAAAGAACAGTGTGAGAAACAGGCAACCATATAGATGATACTGCACAAAGTATCACCCCTAAGGGTTCACCGGGATCATTTAGGTTCTTCCTAGATGCCACCCTTATGTCATCCCCTGTCTTGCTCAGTATCTTTTTCCATGTGCAATGGCTTGAGGCACCTAGTGCTCGACCGAAACTCCATGTCATTCTCTGTGCCAATTTCAAAATACTTTTCCTCCCGGCCAGTGTAGAAATGCCTGATTGAATAGATGTATTCAGGGTGAAGTTCTAGAAAAATGGCATATGAAAGAGGAGCATGAAGAAGTCTAGATTTAAATACCGGTAGAATCCTTAGTAGGAACATTTGTTGCAAGGAAGAACACAAGACGCTCGCATTGTTGCTGCAATGTGGCCATCCAATGCCTTGCTCCAAAAGCTAAACCACTATTGATGATTGCACGATACATAGAATGAGAGATGCTTTTCTGGCATTCCAAATGCTCTATCCATGTCACCTGAAAGAACACATTCGATATTTTCAGAAGGAACATTTGACATCAATTTCTCTCGGCTTTCTAAAAGGAATTTCCATCTAGTGGGAAAAAAGACATATGGAAACCCAAAGATAATTTTGTTAGTCACTAAAACAGAGTCAATATCACATCTGAAATCCTTGGCTAACATTACCTTACAGTGGCCGTTTGATTTGTCCTCCATGATGCAACCAGATGGACGTTTTCTACATCTAGCAAGGGACACATCAATATTTTTTTCGACATTGTCGATAGAAATGTCCACAATTGCCCACTTATCAGCATTCAATTGCTTGGAGTATCTCACAAAGTACATTTCTCTTGTGGCCACCAAAGGAGTTAGCATTTGCAGCTCTGCAAACATCTGCAGCCAATAGGAAAAATCAACCATCAACCAACTTTTTATGTTACCAAAGATGACAGAGTACATTATGAATTGTTTCTAAAACACCCCAAAGCCCAAAGCAACAGGTTGGCCCAATAACTTCGAATCCAACTTAAAACCATGGTGGAAGTTATTGGTAGCCCACAACTTGAGGCTAATAAGAAACTCACAGATCCCTTTTGTATCCATGTGGGACGAGTTGTTATAAGTTTCCCACTTAAACTCCTAACGTCCTCATGAGGTCTGCCCAAAATCTTCCTCCTTGTAATCGGCAATGTCAAAGCCCAAAGCAACAGGCAGGCCCAATAACTTTGAATCCACACTTAACACCATGGTGGAAGTTATTGGTATCCCACAACTTAAGGTTACAAGGACCTCACAAATCCTTTTTCTATCCAGGTGGGACGAGTTATTACAGTTTCCCTTGTACTCACCAATTGAACTGCCCCATTTCTGTTAGCACCCTCCCCGTTGCAGATAACATCAAGGGTAGCTGCTTTCGAGATCATGCATGGAAACATCTCTTCGTATTGTTTCTATAATAACAAGTAGACATTAGAAAATGACTAATAAAACCTATCCAAACAGAATTCTACCATCATATATTTCATGTCAACCAGAAAGTTCAAGTGGGCGATATCCATATTGATTCATGCTTGTATCTTGGGTTTTGGTATTAATGAATATTACAACTCACAACACAAGGCTGCAAAGAGCAGCTAGATCATTTAGTTGAAAATTAGAATTGAAATATGAAGTTATATGTGCACTGTACCACATCCATGAAACTTTGAACTAGCTGTGGGAGATCCATAAAGACAATGCCACTATCTCTAGATGCCTCGATGCATCTCTTATGTTGAACATTGCTTGAAGTGTCGATGGGGAACTCATGCAAGTATTCATCGTAATTAAGTATTTCTCGACCTGTCTCAAAGCTATGGATCCACAGTGGTTCCCCAGCACTAGCCATCTTTATGAGCTCTTCCATAGCTAGATTGACAATCTCCATTATTCTAGACTTTTCCAGCCCAAATACCCCACTACACAAATCTAAGGAGCTTCTGCTTTCTTGTTCATTTCCTGCAGAACAGGAGTTTGTTGGTGACATTCCCTGTGGATATTTCCCAATTGACGTCCTCAGTTTCTCAATCTACATATAACACCAGTTCAGTTATAAATTTGAGGTGCATCACTTCTAATGAATAAAGACTCAATTCAGGTGAATAATTGATAACTGTACAACCTCAGCTTTAAGTTTCGCATTTTCAATCCGAAGCTGCTGTTCATCGGTGTAAGTGATGGCATCCTTGCTAGAGCTACCAAAACCACAGTTAGGACAAGTACCCTTCTTAATTGTCTCCCTCAACATCTTATTCTCATCACGTAGTTTATCCATTTCTGATTTCAACAATGAATTTTCATGGCGCTCCTGTATAGCCTGCAACAGCAGCACAGTTTTGCCGTCACTTTTTGTGCAACCTGAATAGATATGACGGATTTTCTTTTTATCGTAACTGTAACCAACAACTATTTGTTGGCATGCATCTAACTAACCTTAATTTGGGTTCTGCGATTTTGAAACCAGAACTTCACTTGTCTGGGATGAAGGCCTAACCGCTTGCTCAACTGTTGTCTCTGCTTCTCATCCGGGTGAGGTGACTCCTTAAATAACCTGCAAACGGAAGGTCAACCGTTGATATAAAACAATCATGCATCCTGACCTGCTAAATTGTATATTATTCAATCTGAGTCATCCGATTTGCTAGTATATCGAAGAATATTCCATGAGTACTTGTAAGCCGTTGGGTTAGGAAAGGCTATTAGATAGGGTGTACTTCAAATTGTGATGCCTTACTGATGTAGAGAAACAATGTCATGAGTAAATTTTTGCATAATTACTACCCATTCAATCTAACAAAATCACTCTTCAAAATTCATTTTGTATGTATATTAATGCAAACTTCCCTCTGTATATAAATGGCTAACTTTACTTCTTCAGGGATTAGCTATCGATGGTGGGATATCACCCAAAAGATAGCTGAGGAAGCAGACAAACAAATCATGAAAGATGCCATCACAAAATTGTTCTTGCAGGCAAAATTGTACTTTTTTGAAGGCATATAGCGTTTTAACAAGACATGCAAATGAGATTTAGTAGAGTTTATAAAGTTTGAAGTGTAATTAGTCAGTCATAGGGAGTTCACACACAAAGTAACATTTAGAATTTGTGACTTCCCACTACTGTTAAGCTATTTGACCAACAATATAGAAGACTTTAATGACTCTGAATAAGATGAGTCATATCACAAACTCAAAGGACCAGAATTGTCATTCAACACAAAGACTTGGCATATATATATATATATATATATATATATACATGTGACAATATTGTCCCAAACTTCACCACATCACCTTTAAAATATGCAAACACACATGCTTGTGGTTAGTTGTTGCCTCCCCTTTCTTGATTTTGAGTGATACACTTTATTATTAAATTACAAGAGAAAGAAAAGAGCTTTACATGATGACCTTTATTTTTTTATTATTTTAATTTAACAATAGCTTTACCCTTTTTTTTGTTGTTTCTTAAAGCTGAATTAGTGATCCTATTCAATGTATCATCTTACACAACCACCTCCATTTTCTTGCAAAGATTCTTTTATAGCCTATTTTGATGGGCTATCCACCTCTCACTTATTGTCTACTGAGTTCTTCAAACCGAGTCTATTCTTGATAAACCGAGTTACAAGCTACCAACTCATCTGCAATCAAATGCTTCCCTTCCTGGTATAATTACATGATCTTCAGAAACTATGATGTTCTTAACTTCTTATAATGTAAGTTTATGTAAATTAAATGTCACTTTGTATCTCTAAACTTAGACCCAATGTAAACTGATTCCTAATTTCAACAATCGTTTTTCTTGAACTATAAACAGTACCACCATGCATCAAATTGCACTACTCATCTGTTATCAATCCCTAATTTAGGACGGAAGAACATTCTATGCAACCGGATAATAAGATCTAGATGCATCAGGCAAGACAATTTTGTCATGGTGAAAGTTTCACCATGATCCATTTATTAAAATTAGTACGATAGTAAATTCATAGCTACAAGAAATCAATTGCGGAAGAATTTTGGATGATCAATTGCATGTTCAATTCTGTGTGTATTAGGGGCAAACAATGAAAAACACATTTAGTATAAGGAAAAACAAGTGACATACGCTTCCATTTCACGAATTTGTTCAGCGGTGTGGCGGTGGTACTTTTTCCTCTTCTTACTTTTGTTCTTATTATTATCGTCGTCTCCGTCATCGACGTCAGGATCAACATCAAAATCATCATCCGATCGTGATCTCGCCGGTCCAGAATTCTCACTACTGATCTCCGTCACCGTAGTAGTAGTATTACCACCATCCTCCCTTCGATCATCCACCGCCTGCTCTTCTCCCTCACGAAAAAATCCCTATAAAAAAAATCCAAACCAAAATCAAACAACAAAACGAGAATCTAATCGAAAACTAAACGAAAGAGATGAAGATAAGTAAAATTGCGAGTTACGAGAGTGAGAGCGAGAGATGTAGATGGAAAGAGGTCTTTAGTAAGAGAAGTTGATGGATGATTATGATTATGATTATCATTGGACGACGACATGACCATGGCAGTATTTGCTTTTTTCTTCCGTCTTCTGCTATGGATTAGCCATCGCGGTGGTGATGGTATACTCGTCTTCTGCTACTCGTACTGCTTCTAGTCTCTTTGCCTACCTCCACTGTTACTATGGAGGTGGGGTCAGGGTTTAGAGAAAACAAAAGAAGGAAATGAAGTCGCAACGTTTTCTTTGCTTTTCGTCTGTGTGTGGGACTGGTGATGCTGAGAGAGATGGTGAGAGAAGACACACAGAAAACGCAATATCGGGGTGTAATGGTGGAGGAAGTGAGTGGGGGCTGGTAGGGGTTGACCGTTAGATATTGTTGGACCAGTAGCCTCCTCCTCTAGTTTTCAACAAACTCTAGGTTTTTTTTTAATCGTTGAATAGTTTGATATAGAATTATTAAGTGGTCAAAATGATTAAAAGGTTCTTATGATATAATGCAAAATAAAATATAATTGTTCGGTAATTATGTACAATGAAATTAAAGTTCTTAATGATTAAAGGAGATTTAGGATACAAAATCATTCAGAGTGTTTTAGAATTATTAAGAGACAGATTTTTTTTGCAAAACAAGATTCACCTTTTAACGATTCAAATGTTGCCTCTTAATAGAACTATTAAAAAGAAAACAAACAACCCCTAACCCTCGTTGCCCCTTGGGTCATGATTTGAAAAAAACGATGGTAAAAAAACAGAAACCGATGGTAAAAACCGAAAATCAAAATTTACGGGTTCATTTCGAGGATGGTACGGGGATCAAGGGCATATTCGGGATTTTATCGAGGACAGGGGTGGGACGATGAACACCGGCAGGGTCGACCTGATATTTGTATATATTTATTAGTTTATATATATATATATATATATATATATATAAAAGAAAAATACTAAGTGGCTGTTTGTTTGGCTCTTATTGGTTACATTAAGAGCCAACCTCTTAATCGCTAAGAGGTTAGGTCTGTTTGGCAAAAAAAAAAACAACTCTCTTAATGATTACAATAACCTCTTAACCATTTTGCATCTACTACCTCACTAAACCATTTAGATGTTTATTTTTCCAACTATGCCCTCTCTCCCGTCATCCTCACACATCGCTCACAGCCCCTCCCCCATCCTACGATCGCCGCAGCCTCGTCTCCGGTCGCCGTCGCCTCGTCGCCTCGTCTCTGGTCGTCTCGTCCTCTCCTGTCTAGGGTTTGCATCTAGTCGCCGCCGCTCGTCGCCGCCTCACGTCGCCGCTTCGTCGCCGTCGCCTCGTCGCCTTCCACAGCCTCACGTCGCCGCTTCGTCGCCGTCGCCTCGTCGCCTTCCACAGCCTC
>NC_037530.1:38218077-38221032 GCF_001531365.2 Cynara cardunculus var. scolymus
ATATATATATATATATATATACATCGCTATATATATATAATCATTTGCGATGTATATATATATATATATATACTTTATAAGTAAAGTATTGTACGTAGAAGTGTGCATCGAGCGGGTCAGATAGGTTCTGGTGGAAAAATCATAAACCCGATCAAATTCTAGATATAGAAATCAAGCCCTGATTTTTGGATTTCGGATTATTTCGGGTTTAGTTATAATGCAAATATATATATATATATATAGGGTATATTTCTTTTACAACCTTGTGTATTTATACAACATTTGCAACCCAATTAATTGAGATATTTATAAAAATGATGGGAGTTCATTTATTATGATTTGAATATTTATGGAATATGAATAGAGTTCATTAATTATGATTAATACTTTATATTATGAAATAATCAAAACTTCTATGAAATAACATATTCATCAAATTAAATGGACGGTTGAGATTGGGTTGTATTGGTTGTAGAAATGTAAAGGGTTGTATAATAACTCACCTATATATATATATATATATATTCAATAGATTTTGACGATGAATTCAATTGATTTAGAGGAGTGATAAATGAATAGTATGCTTAGAAATTAGAAAAAAAAAACTGACTATATTTTTAAATGTTCAAAAGGTAATTAGATAAATACTTATATATATGTATGTATGTATATTTCAGGTTTTCGGATGGATAGGGTGATCAAAAAACAAACCCAACCCGAACCCAACTTTCCCCCGAAAAGTCGGTTTTTAGATTTTAGGATTTCGAGACATTCAGGTTTTACAAAAAAATCCCTATTTTCAGTTCGGATTTGGGTTCAGATTTCAAATTGTAGGATTAACTTAATTGACAATAAGACTTGAGGTTTTTGGTAATTCACTTTAGATGTCACTGGTTCGAATCCTCCAGGACCATTAAGGATTTTCATGACAGTTCTCCAAAGGCCACTGAGATTACTGAAGGTGCACGAAAAAAAAGAAGTTGAATACCGACAATTCCAACCGGCTCCATTCGGAATCTGCCTTCAAAGACAACAAAGTAAGAGGATATTATTTGACTCGCTCAGTAGCTAAAACTTACTGAAAGACCTAAAATCCATCTGTTTTTGTAAACAAAATTACATTATCTGTTTATCAACTAAGCTACATATCAGATACCCGTCACTAAAATATGGAGTTGTAATCATGGTCCATGCCTCATGGTGGGGTTGAAGACTAGTAGTATTTGGAGGTTACCAAATAAAAGGTTGGGCCCTTTTTAACATGTTGGCTTCTAGGAAAAGCAGGTGCAATTAATGTGGGTGCCGACGGGTGCATATGGTTTATTTATGATAAAAATAAAAGAGTAATGTTTAATTTTGGTCCTTAACGTTTATAAATTTTAACGGATATCGTTTTTAAATTTAAAATTTCAGATTTGGTCCGTTTGTTTCATGATCATTAACTTTTTTGGTTAAGTCCAGTTAATAAAAAATGTATTTTAATCATTTTCATTATTTTATAATATGTATAGTGTTGTAAAGCATTTGACAATAACTCTTAAAAATCATTTCTTATGTATAAAGTACTGTTTATTGATGCATACTAATTAAAATTCAAGACTACAAGTAAAATTGTGTGTAAATACAACTTACTAAAGCTCTGTGCTTGAATTTGAGTCATTAACTGCAGATAAACATGATAATCATTGAGTTCTAACGTAATGCTTAATTACAATTTTTATAAAAAGTTATATTATTAAATCAAAAATAAATTACTTTGTTGTTGTTAAACTTAAATTAAATTATAATTAAAAAAGTGAATTAAATAAATTACACAACAAATGAAAACTTTTAAATAGTTAATTTGATACTAATACCACTATTTTTTTCAATTTTTTTTATATAATCTTCAAATTTATATTTTGTTCGTTTTTCTAAAACCACATAAAATCGTATTATAGTATCGATAGAGACAAAAAATAAAATAAAACATTAAAATCAAGATGTATATTGTTGCATTGTACAAGTACCCTTCTAATTTACATTAAAATTAAAAAAATATATTATATTTTTAAGTTTTATTTTTAAATAGAAGCAAAAGAAAAACTAAAGGTGGTAGTTATTTTTTTTACAATTAAAAGATTAAATATCAAAAATATATTATGTTTTTTAAATTAAATATTAAACTAAGAAAAAATTGAAAATGACTAAAATAGCCTTTATTTAACTGGATTTAAAGGAAAAGTTAAACGATCGTTAAACAGAGGGACCAAAACCATTGAGAATTGACAAAAGTGACCAAATCCGAGTTATTAAAGTTTATAGACGATATCCGTTAAAATTTGCAAACATTAGAGATCAAAGTTGAATAAATTAAGAACTATCATGAAACTCCATAATGGTACTGATTAATAAAAATATATGTAATGATAAATTTTTATAGGTTACTGTTTTTTTTTCTTATAAGAATCTTCCGTTAGAGATGCTCTTAAAATCGATGATGTGAGATTTATAATTTAACGAGTCTTGGTTGTAGATGAACCAAGTGATTTTCAAAATGTAAACACAGATATAATTAGCTTTTTAAGAATAATAGTTTACAGAATGTATTATCTGTAAAAAAATTGTGAGATAAACCTCATTTGATACTGGATACTTGTTACATTTTGCAAAAGTATTATTGTTGACATGTCAATAATTTGAAATGTTAAGGAGCTAATCTTCGGGGGTGGTGATATCGATATCCTATCAACCTTAAAATAATGTGATGCTGATACTTTATCTGTATTTTAACAGTGTTTTTATTTGTCTTATATAATCAGATCTAACTGTTAATAGGTGTTGTAAGTGTGATCTTTATTTATCAATTTGAGTTTAAGAGCTACCCCATATATAGGTGGGAAAATGAAAGTGAAGTGTGTGTATATATATATATATATATATATATATATATATATATATATATATATATAGGGA
>NC_037530.1:38221307-38240213 GCF_001531365.2 Cynara cardunculus var. scolymus
AACTCAATCTCAACCGTCCATTTAATTTGATGAATATGTGATTTCATAAAAATTTTGATTGTTTTCTAATATAAACTATTAATCATAAATAATGAACCATATTCATCTTCTATAAATATTTAAACCATAATAAATGAACTCTTATCATTTATATAAATATCTCAATTAATTGAGTTGCATTGGTTGTACAAATGGACATGATTGTATTTGAAATATACCACATATATATATATATATATGGTGGAGGTTTAAACGAGAACACTCTTATCACATGTGATAATACGTGTGAGGGGACCATGTGATGTGCAGACGACGTGTTCTACGACTTAGGCTGCGTTAAAAGTTGTCTGCATCTATGATTTAGCATCACATATGATGGTCTTAATAGATTGTAATATCATATCAACGAACACTCTTATCACATGTGATAATATTTGTGAGAAGACTTAGTGGTGTAAGGGAGACTTGGCCCACAACCAAGATCGCATCAAAAATCGTCCTCGTCTCTAATTTAGTATCACATGTGTATCATATGTGATGAAATAATAGTATCAAATGTGATTGTCTATAAAGACACATTTAAAGGAGAACTGATTAGTTTGTAGTAACCGTGAGATCTTATCAAAATTATTAATTTCCTAATTTAATATTTGATTCGTGGTTGATATTGGATCTCACGGTTACCATAAACAAAACAGTTCTCATTTAATTAACCATATTTATATATATATATATACTCTCAGTATACATATTATCTTTATCATATAAAAATAGTAAAGAGACATACGTCTGAATCACAGATATTGATTCACAACCGTTGAAAACATTGGAATTTATAAACGTCAATAATGATGGTGAATAATTTAAAGTAATAGTTGTTGGCTGCTCAGCTTAATTTCCAAACACCATAAATAACAAATCATAACTCGACAAAATTCATAAATGAGAGTTCTACACTTTCTTCATACTTTTGTTTTATATTAATTATTATGTTTATTGAATTACAAAATAATATAAAAAATAAATATATTTTTATTACTTATTTTACAGAGTATAAATAAGAACAAATTGCAAAAAAAGTAACGTACTTTAACTTGATTCATATGTTGGGTAACGTGCTTTCAATTTTTTTATTTTGGTACCTAAGATGTATTAGGTACCTGAGTAATTGGTTGAAACATTAACCGGTTACCATGTTGATGTGATATCCAACTCGGTATCTAAAATTGCGATTGCCGGAAAGAGTAGACCTACTAAAAGCACCAAAACAGAGGGAGAAAGTAAGGTAGACGAAAAAATCATTCTTTTTCCGTCCAATAAAAAATCCAACGTTTTTGTTGTTTGACCGACCATCAGAAGAAGCATTGAAATTCTAGTAGTAGATCCACCCATTTTCATTATTTCCAAGGTTTTCTCACGAGATTTTGAGTTTTACATGTCTGCCATTTTACCACCAAGGCATCTTACATTTATTCCTATTTCCTGTGCAGCTTAGGTGGAAGGTGAAGAAGGCCTCCTTCCGGAAGTGGGTCCGAGCCATCAGTGAGAGACCATTCTGGAAAAACTAGAACACTAACATTGTATCAGGAGTACAGGTCAAAAGATGGTTTCAAGTAGACAGTTTTTATAGAATCAAGACAAGAATTCAAGAATCCTTTAATCCAGTAAAAAAATATAACTTAATTATTAAAATGATGAATATAATAAATGAAAATATGACCCTAAAGTTTTGGAAATTCTCATTTTTGATGAGTTTTCTTTAAATTAATTACATGGAAATATTTGTTTTATTAATTAAATAAATATTAAAATCATTGCTTACAACGTTAAAAGGGTCAATTGAGCATTTAATGTTCTTAAAGTGTAATAAATGATTTTGCCATTTTTTCTTTGGAAAATGAGGACCGCACAATACCATATAAATTAATTAAAATATTCATTTTTAGATTTTAGGTTTATTTTTTAACTACTTTTTATTAATATTTAAAAAAAATATAAATTATATGAAAAAATCATGTATTTTAACTTAATTTCTATTTGGATAACGTACATTCAAAATTTTCA
Organism: Cynara cardunculus var. scolymus; assembly: GCF_001531365.2. Taxonomy (NCBI): domain Eukaryota; kingdom Viridiplantae; phylum Streptophyta; class Magnoliopsida; order Asterales; family Asteraceae; genus Cynara; species Cynara cardunculus. The sequence continues at coordinate 38,223,372 of NC_037530.1, forward strand.
GTTTGATATATAAGATGTAAAGATTAAAACATTTAAGTACCCGAGTAACCGATTGAAATATTAACCGGTTACTATGCTGATGTAGCGAGTGATGTGAGATCCAATTCAGTATTATTTGTTATTCAACCCAATTTTGTCCCATCACTCGTCATATCGACATAGTAACCGGTTAATACTTCAACCAATTACCCGGGGGTACTTAAATGCTTAAAACTTTACATCTTAGGTATCAAAATAAAAGTTTTGAAAATACGTTAGCTAAAATATGAATCAAGTTAAAGTACGTTACTTTTCATGCAATATGCCTTTAAAAAACGTTGTTATCTTTGTAATTAACGTAATTTAATGAATAAATATCTGTAATGAAATTGACATGTAATTTGATGAATGTGTAATTATTATATTTTTTTAAATAACTAAATGACACTTTTTACCTTAATAATAGAAAGAGAAACTTTCTCCGTCTCATAATTAAGAGCTGAATGGAAAAGTCAAAACCTACTAAAAATTGACACTTATTTTAAGACAAACTAAGAGTTGTTTGTTTACCTTTTAATATTTTCATTAAGAGACAGTTTCTGAATCATTAAGAGCTGAATCTTGTTTGACAAAAAAAAATGTTTGTCTCTAAATAGTTCTAAAACCTTCGGAATGATTTTGTATCATGAGTCTCTTTTAACCATTCAACGCCCTAATTTCATTGTAAACAATTACCACACAATTATATTTCATTTTACACTATATCATAAAAGTCTTTTAATAATTCTGACCACTTCATCATTCTGCACCAAACCATTCAACAACTGTCAAATAGCCCATAAAATAAAAAGATGGATACTTGATTTGGAAAGGGGGAGTAAAATTTTTTTTGTTACAAAAAGCAAACATTAAACCAAAGATGCTTTTGGAGATTAACTCAACTGACAATAAAACTTGAGGTTAGCAAACATATGACACTTAATTCTTTTTTTTTTTTTGTTATAAAAAATCTCGTGGGATCAGCTCAACTGAAAATAAAGCTTGCGTTTTTGGAAATTCTTTTAAGAGATTGTCAGTTCAAGTCTTGTAAGATCATTGAAGATTTTTTTGACTGTTCTTGTGTTATACTGAAGTAGTCGATGTACATACAAACTGATTCGACACGTAGAATTAAAGAAAAAAAGGAAGAAGGAAAAAGGAAAAAAGCGAACATGAGACCTAATAAATGGACAAATCATAAATTTTCAATTTTAACCTTTTAGTTTGGGATTGTGTTCGAATATGGACCTTGAATTTTGAGATTGATTAAAGTTTTCCCCGTACAAGGACACCTGTTGGCACCGACAGATGGCCCCGTGCTTGAAATGATCATCGTTAAAATCCTAGGTCTTTTTAGGGGGCGGTTTCTCATTTTAAATATTAATAAAACCTTGGACTTTTTTGTTTTTTAATAATCATATTTTTATTCGAATTATTTTATCCAGAAACATATCAATTTCAACTTATATATATACATATATAAAAGTGAGTTATTATATAGCTCGACAACCAATACAACTCAATCTTAATCGTGTATTTAATTTGATGAATATGTAATTTCATAGAAATTTTGTTTATTTCCTAATATAAAGTATTAATCATAATTAATGAACCGTATTCATCTTCTATAAATATTTAAATCATAATAAATAAATTCTCATCATTTCCATAAATATTTAAATTTTTTAGGTTGTATTAGTTGTACAAATACGATAGGTTGCATTTGAAACAATCTCTCTCTCTCTCTCTCTCTCTCTATATATATATATATATATATATATATATAGACTTGGGATCACATGAGACCAATCTATTTTCGTGAAACCATTGAGAGCACTTTTTAACACTTGAAACTTCATAGCAAAAGTGGTCTCACGGGTCTCACGAAAACAACATGGTTTCACGTGAACCGAATCACACACAACACACACACATACACACACACACACACACACACACACACACACATATATATATATATATATATATACACACACACACACACATACAGAGAGAGAATGAGAAAGAAAGAAGAGCGATCAAATACAAACTGCCCCCTTTTGTACAAACCCTACAAACCAATCTCATCCATCCATTTTAATGATCAAATACCATTATTAAAAGAAGTTATTTTAGTAAAATAAAAAATAAAATTATTATTATTTTATCCAAGAAAAAAAAAATTGGAAAAAGTTTTAAACCTTTCAACCCATTGAAATACATTTCCTCGCATTAATCCTGTATTCAATCCTATTTCCTCGCATTAAACCCATTGAAATGTTCTTTTCCCGATTTCATTAGTGAAATTGGTTTCATGAATGAATTTTTTTTTTGAAAATTTAATAACATGATTTCCTTAGTAAAATTGATTTCATGGTTCATACTCAAAATGAAATATGATTTATTAATGAAACTAAATATGGTTCAGTCAATGAAACATTTTTTGAAAACTGAATGACCTGATTTCATTAGTGAAATTGGTTTCATGAACCAAACAGTTTCAAACCTGGATGACATTATTTCATTAGTGAAATTGGTTTCATGTTTCATAATTAAAAATCAATTGTAAAACTACAATAAAACAATTTTTTAAGTGTATTTGATTGACATAATTAGATATTTTAAAGTGTATTATAATAACATTAAAATATTTTAAAAATTTTATCAAAAAGAAATTTTAAAAAACATACATAAAAAATGTTTTTTTTTATGTAGGATCGGTAACGAGACCGGTTATCGTAACCGGTTACAAGTACTTTTTACCGGACCTTAGTGTTTTCGACATGACCGGAGCTGGTTATACCGGGACCATTCCGAATTGTTACTGTACCGGTCTAGGACCTGTTTTTAACCATTACTATCTGAAAGTGATAACTGTGTCTTGATGGGCCTATGTTGGAAGTGGGCCAAAGCCCAAGAAGTTGGGCTGAATTTGTACTCCATTAGTTTTTGTGACATGTTTTGATACTAACATATTAAATTATGTATTAAGACATATATTACAGTTTCTTTTTGTTATGTGTAAACCAAATGAAGATGACTGGACTGGACATGACTGAACTTGACAGAAGCAACACAGTTTAAATAATCATCTCTTAAGTATCAAATGAATACAGGTAATTTGTATCTGAAAACTCAAAAATAGAAACTGATTTTAAACGCTAGTATAAAATTAAAGTCATTGAGTTTTTCAGAGCTTATTTTACGTTTGACTTCGCTGGAATTAATTTGGACATAGCATCAGATACCTTAAATAGCAAAAAGAATTGTATAAAAAATATTTTTAAAAACAAAAGTTTCTGAATGCATAAAATCGGAAACGGTAAAAAGTAAGAGAAATTGACCAAAATATGAAACTTCTCAAACGAATTTACTTTTTAGCTATTTCTATTTAGTTATTACACTTTATATTCTTATATTTAGTTATTTAATTACTTTATATATATCATTTTTTACATCTTTGTTATATTAACACACGAAAAAATACGTTTCATTATTTACAAATTATATATCATTATAATCGTCTCGTTTAAAATGAATCCAATATCATATACTTTGAATTTAATTTTATATTACAAATTATATTATTTATCATATTTAATAACCAAAAATAATTGGAAGTTTGGGAAGTATATGGAATCTGGTTATGGACGGAGGGAGTATCACCTTCGAGATTTGAATAACGGTTGGCCAATCCATCAAATCATCACAGATCTAGCATTCAAAACTTGCAACGTCAATCCAGTATGTATCCTGATCTATGATTCAAAATCTCTATTCGCCAATCAATCAAAAACCGCATTGAAATCGTTTTTTTTTTCTTTCAATCTGCAATAGAATGTTGATGATTGTCGAGTTTTCGTTTCAGTTTGTAGGGTCTTCCGATGCGTTTGATCCACGTAGTTGGAGGAATTTTGAAGATCTAATTAGTTGTAGATTTGGAGATGGCATGGTTACGCGGGAAGGTCGCGTTAGGGAGCTTCCCGGATTTAGCTGGAGCCGTTAACAAGATTAGTGAGAGCGTGAAGAACATTGAGAAGAATTTTGACAATGCTTTAGGTTTTGAAGACCAGCCTGGTGGTGCTTCTACTTCCATCAATGAAGGTACGTACTTGACCGCTTCAATTCCTAATTCAGAATCCATCCATCATTTTATCGTTTTAATTCTTCATATGGGCGCAAACGCATATGTAATGTCATACAGAAAAGCACATCGAATGTAACAGTTGCAACTTTGGTTCAGATGCCTTCGGGAGTTGTTTTATGTTTCATTCAACAGTTTTGCATGTTAGAACTTTGGAGCAGTAATGTCGTCTAGTATATTAGTTTATTAGCACTTGCATAGTTGCATGGCATTTCAGGGGAGCTTTACGTACAAAGCCAAGTTTTTTTTTTCCCAAAGCTGTTACTTCCAATTAAAAACATGCTCCTACTATCTATGAAAACCCTTCTAAACAAAAACCCTCATAATCTATATAGACAGATTAATTCACACAGACAACTTTATTCATACATGAGAAGTGTGAAGGGTACTATGTAGGCTTTTACGGGATATGTTTTGACTGTAAGTTGCTAGATGCCAATTATTCTTTTCGACTTAACAACTTGCTCCAACATTGCATTCTATGCCATAGCCTGAAATTTGCAGTGTACAGGGTTTGGATTATGTACTGGTTATATTGGAGTGAGAAATCAAAGGTTTGAGGATTGTGGTACCAAAAAAGCCAATCATATCAAGAGTGGTGATCATGGTGAGGATTTTTTTCTTTTTCTGATCAAACTCCTATTGTTTGCTTCCAGCTTCACACTACTGGTCTCCCGAGTTAATGGCCTTCACGGGACAGACAGATGGAAAAGGCATTGCTGCTGAGGCTTCCAAAAAACATGAATCTTCTAAAAAACACGAATCTTCAGAAAAACATGAATCTTCAAAGGAAAAGGAAGGGGCTGGTGCTGATGATTCAACTAACACTACCGGACAGAAAGATGGAAAAGGCATTGCCGAGTCTTCCAAAACACTGGAATCTTCAGAAAAACATGAATTTTCAAGTCACCCATCGTTTTCACAAGAAAAGGAAGGGGCTGATGCTGATGATTTAACTAACACTACCGAGGAACATTCCTCCCCTGTTAGGGAATCAAGCGAAGAAACTTTGAAGCCTGAAGAACATCATGTGTTTTCTAAAGAAAAGGAAGGATATGATGCTGAAGATTCAACCAAATCCAACGAGGCACATTTCCCACATGTCACAGAAGCAAGTGTAAAAACTCTAAAGCCTGAAGAACATCAAGCTCACGCTGTGCAAATGAACATTACAATTCCGGAGGAAACAGATAACAGTGCTGAAAAACCCGTAGATATATATGCAGAAAATATTGCTGAAAAACCTGTAGAAACTAATATCGCAATATCTCATGAGGCAACTGCTGTTGCTGACAATCACATTGAAGCCGAAGCTGATTCACAAGCAAAACCAAGTGCTGATGATGCCGAGGAATCAAAGTTTTTGGGCCGTGAGGAAAACTCAGAAATTGATTCTGTAAAAAATTATGGATCAGTAGAAGATGAGTCTACAAATTCTGTAGACCAAGTTTCAACCACTTCCCCGGAGCTAAATGAAAAGAATGCTGCTCCTGATATGCAGAAGAGTGACCATGAACTAAATATGCAAGATAAAATGACCACACAGGAAGATTCTGCAGTTGAAGCAGTGGATTCATCATATGAGGATCAATCTGCAAACGAGTCAGAGCCACTTGGACCTCAATATCCTGTATCTGAAGTGGATGAAAGTGTCGAAGAATGCCAACCACATTTGTTGCCAAGTTCAGATGATGCTTCTAAGATGGTTCTTGAAGTAGCTTCTAAGGATAACAATGACAATGCTAAAGTTCATCTAGTAAACCAGCTTGCTGGTGATGATCAGAGAAGTAATTTGTCTGGCAATGCAGATTTGAAGATTGAATTGGAGACGTTGAAGAAGGAGATGAAAAAGATGGAAACTGCACTTCTAGGAGCTGCTAGACAAGCTCAGGTATTTAAATTTTGGCCAATTTTATGAAAAGTTGATATTCTTGATGCAAATGTACTAGCTGATACTTAGGTGATTTGTTTAAAGCTATGTGAAATAAGTATTTTTTTAAGTTAGACCAAATTGTTTTATGGTCAAGCCAGGCAATGCTTGTTGACAAGTTATTTATATTGAAAGTTAATCTACGTTTATTCATTATTTTCAAAGTTTTTTGTTGCATCTCTTGCTGTATGTCGATGCCTATATTTATATATTCTTAATTGGCTAAATTGTGCATTTTGTTTAAATGTGTATCTCCTGGGTACTACACTGTTTCTTGCAACTTCTTTATATTTGTTCGCGTGATCAGTTGTTCCCAATCATAATAGTTATCTGTTACAGGTAAAAGCTGATGAAATTGCAAAGCTGATGAATGAGAATGAGCAGCTGAAATCTATAATTGAGGATCAGAGGGTATGTACAAGTGTATTGTTGTCAGAGAAACTCGGGTTTTCCAATAATTCATTATTGCAACCAATTGTACGCTATAAATACATACATTAATACGTCAATATAGTTATATATGTGTGACTGTGTATGATTCAACTCTATATTAAAGACTAATCATGTAGTGTAATGGTCCATACATCTATATCCAGGGCCTCTATGTTACTGTTTTCTGGTCGTTCTGTTTATGCCTTGAAGATTGTTTCTCTCTTCAAATATCTAAAATTACCATGAACTAACACAACTATCTGTGGAGAATGTGCCAATGAGAGACCACTAATAGTTATCTACTGAGGTGCATTCCATATTTTATGTTCTCCTTATTGGTTTAAAAATGTAACTGGCCAACATGTCTTACTATCTCAAAAAGGGCATTGAAAGAGAGTTGCTTAAACAATTTGGAGAGTGAGAAAAATTGTGCGCATAATAACGAAACAGTTATGTCCCACTTTGATGCAGCTGCTGCCTGAACTTTTAGTCAGCTAATCTCTTTTGTCATTCGTATCTCCTTCCTCCTATTCTGACTCTGGTGTTGCTATACAGAGAAAATCAAATGACGCTGAAATTGAATCTCTACGAGAAGAATATCATCAAAGAGTTTCGACTCTTGAAAGAAAGGTAAACTAATGCATTTTTCTGTATCTTGTTTAATCTTAAGACTTCTACTTCTAGAAATACTGTAGGAACGTATTGAAAGGAAGTGTTATAGGTTGCACATTGTAATTGTCTTATCATCCAAGTGTCTTGACTTCTGCAAGAAATCCAAATAGTTGGTATCTACTGGCTACTATATCTTTTTAAGCTTAATATTTTTCTTTTAAGCAACATGATAAGTCTGGATTTAGATTTCCTCCCTACGAGTCAAGCAACCTATCTTACTAATAAGAAAGTGCAAGTTCATGTAGTTCGTTGCATTATTCTTTGTTTCTCAGTCATTACATATACTATATGAACTATCAATCTGAAACACTTGACCATAAATGTCGAGTGGAATGTGATACCCAATTTCTGTGAAATAATATTTTACTTTTGACTATGTAGGTGCCCTGTCATGGTCCATTAACACATAACTAATGTTTCTAGTTTCTATGCATTAACTCAGCTTCAATAACTCAGGTTTATGCTCTTATGAGGGAAAGGGATACACTACGTAGAGAGCAAAATAAGATGAATGATGCCAATGCTCTTTTAAAGGAAAAAGATGAGATAATCACTCAAGTTATGGCAGAAGGTAATGAATCAGTTAACTGCTTGAGAAGAGGTTTCCCATATTCTAGCAACATCTGTTTTCCGTATTGCACTAAAGGGTCAATTCTTGTACTGATATGAGTTACAAGTGCCATTCCAATGTGTGAGCCACAGACTGGAATCAGGATTCAAAGATGTTTACGATTATCAATCTAAATCTGTTTCAACAATATACTTTTGATAGATATATCTGTGACCTCTACTACTTGCTAATATAGTTTCAGAGTTCTCTGAAGACCACATTATCTGTAGTACAAATGATGGTGCTATTCCTTTTCATTCACATAGGTGAAGAGCTTTCAAAGAAACAAGCCGTTCAAGAATCTACAATTAGGAGACTACGGGCACAGGTATAGGATAAAACATACTGTCTTACCTTTGGAGCCTAAAAATGTTTCATTGCACATCTTCTTATTAATTGAAATTATGTTTTTTGAGAATCCTAGATTAGAGAGTTTGAAGAAGAGAAGAAAGGATTGATAACCAAGCTGCAGGTAATTACTTCTCCAGCATAATAATGTACTGTTGTCAAGATAGTTTTCATAAAAAAATCGTACATAGCGTCATGAGTGAAGATCAACTACATCCGCAAATCTCTGTGGTTTGGTTCTACTGGTTTCGGACCTTCATCCTTCTTTTATCTTACATGTAGTCTACATTTTTCTTGCAAAATCTGTTGCAAATCTTCTTCTCCCGAGTTTTCGACCTATTATGATTTGAAAATTATGTACATTTATGGAACTTTAACAGTGCTATTTTAAAACTATGCAAAACGTACCAAAATTTTACTTATTGTTGACAGGATCCGAGGTGTTTAGTGTTTACTAAGATGCGCAGCAGATAGCTCATCACCATCACAATATAATTGTATTTTTTTTCCTTTTTCTAAGACCAGTGTCCCTCCAGATTATTATTTCTTCCCTTCATTGTTAATTGTGTTCATCTTTTCTTATTAAGTTCAGGTTGAAGAGAACAAAGTGGAGAGTATAACCAGGGACAAGGCAGCTACGGAGAAGCTTCTGCAAGAATCAATAGAGAAAAACCATGCTGAAGTTGCAGCATTAAAAGAGTACTATACGAATGCACTGACTGCAGCCAAGGAGGCAAAAGCACTAGCAGAGGCACGAGCAAACGATGAAGCCAGAACAGAACTAGAGGGCCACTTAAGGGAGGCTGAGGAGCGAGAAGCTATGCTAGTTCAAACTCTGGAAGAATTGAGGCAAATGCTGAGTAGAAAGGAGCAGCAGGTTTCCGTTTTCAACACTTCAGTTGAATATTCACTTGATAATATTTTCTAATATACATTTAGAGGGAGGGGGAGGTTTTAGGGGAAAATCTCAAAAATGAAAAACTGAAAAACTCTGGTAACCATTCATTTGAATTTCTCGGTTTTTATGCACGTGTGCATGTTATGCACACGTGGATACCGGATTAATTGCTTACAAGTTTCTTCTATGCACATATGCATACCGTCCCGATGAACTTGTTATCAGAGTGTTTTTTAGTTTTTCAATTTTTTTGTGATTACTAGGTTTTCCTCAGTTACTCGTATTAGGGGCGTTCGTGTGTAGTTTGGTGCGGTTTGAGCATAATCCTAAACCACAAACCGCACCGCATATATCTCAAACCGCAAAAAACCATACCGCGAAATGTGGTACGTTGCGGTTTACGTGGTTTGTACCTAACGCTTTACACCTACAATCCAATTATTATAAGATTAAAACTTTATTATAAAATCAACTATAACGTGACTGAAGTCCTAACAAATAAAAAGTTTAAATTTATTCGATTCCCAAATACATATTATATAATTAAATTAGCTTAAGAAAACCAAAAATATTACATAATCAAAGAGTCTAAGAAAACAAAAAAAATTACATAATTAAAAATCGTGTAAGAAAACTAAAAATATTAAGTAAATTAGCCTAATTATTATGTATATAATATATATATATATATATATATATATGAGACTAGACTGTTTTTGTGAGACCTGTGAGACCATTTTTTTACATTTGAAACATCACAGCAAAACAATGTGAAGGTAACCTTCACAGTGTTTTTGCTATGGAGGTTCGGATTTTTTTTATTTTCACAGTGTTTTGCTGTGAAGTTTCAAGTATAAAAATGTGGTCTCATGAAAACATGTTTGTGTCACTTGAACCCAACCCATATATATAATGTGCGGTGCGGTTTGAACCGTGGTTTGATAACTCAAAATTGCAAACCTCACTGCATAGTGCGCTTTGGTAAAAATGCAAACCGCAAACCGCACTGCGGAAGTTCTAAATTGCGTTCCAGTGTGGGCGGTTTGTGCAATTTGGCGGTTTAGATGAATATCCCTAACCAGTATATTCTTGCTGCAGGCAGTTTTAAGAGAAGATATGCTAAGGAGAGACATCGATGACCTCCAAAAACGACATCAAGTATGTTTTGCAGTGTTGCATCCATAATAGGGCATTAAGTATACATTCTGTTTCTTCTTTATATTGAATTTTTGTCCTCTTTTATTTATTACTTCCCAACTTAGTAAACTACCTATATCATTGGTCCGCAGGCAAGTGAGCGTAGATGTGAAGAGCTGGTTATGCAAGTTCCTGAATCTACTAGGCCTCTTTTGAGGCAGATCGCGGCTATGCAGGTTTGCTTTCATTGAGCACATTGTTCCTTGAGCTTTTCACGTTAACTGATCTCCCTTGAATAGGAAGCAACCGCTACAAAGGCAGAAGCTTGGGCTGCTGTGGAGAGATCTCTAAACATTCGACTTCAGGTCCCCCAAAAGAGCAATATTATTTACATTACAACTCTTTATTGCATATACTTCTTGACAGTTCCATTTGCAGGAAGCAGAGGCCAAAGCTGCAGCTGCAGAGGAAAGAGAACATTCTGTTAGTGAACGGTTATCCCAAACATTATCTCGAATAAATGTTCTTGAAGCTCAGGTGCTTTTGCTATCCTCTTCTTGATTGTTACGCCGTTCCAATCTTTTTGGAGGCCTTGTTAGACATGTACTAAGCCTATAGGCCGACTAGATAAATAATAAATAGAATGAAATATAATTGTTCATACCATATATTATATCAAAAGTCTTGAAATTCGAAACAACAAGAATATACTAAAATGACAAAGTAACTTATCAATTTACTTGAAGAGAATCACTCTTCGAAAGCCGGAATCGCCAAAATCGGCTAAAAGAATATAGGCCTAAGGGTCTGTTCATTAGCAGCTTAATACAGCTTATTCGGTCAACTATACATGACTGTTACGTAGTGACATAATGATATAGAAAGTGGCTTATTCAGTAAGCTTCTAGGAGGATGCTTTATGCAGAAAACCAAGTTTTTCCAAACCTGCCACTTCCAATTAAAAAGCACACACTCATTCCATATATGGAAAAAAACCCTCACGGAAAAACCTTCACAATTTATACGGGCAGATTAATCCAAATAAACAGCTTTATTCATGCAGTAATTGATGGAAAATCAATCAAACAGCCCCTAAAACATTTATAGATGGGATAAAACATTATAATTGTGGTAAAAATGTATAATTGGGCTAAAGGTTAAAACATATACAACAATTGGGTAAAGGCTAAAAATGTATAATTGAGCCTCCAAAATTTTGGGGTCCTTTTCCATCTCACTTTGGAACACCCTCAGGCACGGTCCTGAGCCATACAACGAACCGTAGCTTACAATCATAAATGTGTTGCAGATATCATGTTTGAGAGCTGAGCAAACCCAACTAACCAGGTCTCTTGAGAAGGAAAGACACAGAGCATCTGAAAGTAGGCAGGACTACCTGGCTCTAAAAGAGGAAGCTGATACTCATAAAGGTCATGCAAATCAACTCAAAGAAGAGATGAGGGAACTCAAGAGGAAACATAAGCACGAGCTGCACGAAGCATTGGCACAACGCGAACTTCTCCAGCAGGTAGTCATACATATATTTTAAAAAGTGTACAAGCATTATACCAGTTTCTCTTGAAAGTTATGTTGGTTTTTGGGTTCTAAACTAATGGGCTATAATCGAGAATATAAGAAACCTACTACTTACTGCTTCAAGATCTCTATCCTTAAAAAGTTGTGTTTCTATAGCAACACAACCAACAGAGAAAGATGAGATTTTTGATGTAGGAATGCATGTATTTATAGATTTTCCTGACAGCCCTTTAAACTATCATATTTGACACCTGGCAGCATTACTGACGGTTCGAATAGGCACCAACTGTCACTATTGACAGATTTGTGACAAGTGGCAAAGGTGACAGCTCAGTCCGTCGTGACTCTTCCAATAGGCACAACAGGTAACTAACGGCAACGGACATCCTTTGCCAAAGCAACGCTTCGAAGCACCTGTTCATGAAGAGGTGCCTCTTGGACCAATCTTTGCTAATAGCGAACCGTCGCATACGTTCACCAAGAGCCTTTTCCAAGCAGTCACACCTGTTACAATTTGGACTGTTTCCATATGGACCATCCAAAATAAAATTTGCTGCTCGCGGTGATGCGTGTGTGTGAAGTGCGCATTAAAGCGCTACATTGCACCCATGGTCTCGCACGCATAAGGGTGCGTTGCACCCTTATGGAGCCCCCAATATTAAATAAATATAAGATAATGATTCCACTTATATGCCCACTTTTGTTCTATTTTTTCACCTTTATGGGACAAGGTGAAACCCACCAAAATGAGCTTTTCTCTTCTTCCTAAGATTTAACACGTAAGACCAAGTTTTAACTTATTTTGAAAACTCCTCGACAAGTTATCGTTAACCTCGGAAGAGTGAAAGTTATCATTGACCTTAGAAGAGTGGCCAAGGAAACTTGCTTCATATATATCTTGCAAGGGGAAACTTCAAATGAGAATACAAACATTTTGAGAACATGAAAACCAACTATTTCATGAATTATTTATGATGAATGACCCAAATATTCATGAATATCATGCATTTTCATTATGAATAATTTCCGTCAAGGATATCTGTCAACGAAATTCATCATAGACAGTTGGTTCTCAAGATATTTACCGTTGAACCTGCCTCTGTCTTACATTTCTTTAATAATATCTAATTTATGTTGATTGATATCTTCTCTATTTATGGAAACACTTCAAGTACATAAGTTATGTAAATTATATTCTTGACGAGTATAGGAAATTGAACGTGAAAAAGCTGCACGTTTGGAACTACAAAAGACAGCCCGCCCTCAGCTTTCTCCTGTTTCTGGACAAAGTTCCATACCCAAACCCAAGTCTCCCTCTGAGAATGGTGAGAGTAGCTCTGTTCTTTACTATGATATCTCTTCAATTTTCTCCTCTTTTGGTGTACTGACTTGACTTCTTGTACAGGACTGACTCGCAGACTTTCAAGTGCGAGCAGTTTAAGTAGTATGGAGGAAAGTTTCTATCTTCAGGCATCTTTAGACTCCTCTAATACCTTCTCCGAAAGAAGTCTCAGAGAGCCTACCATAACCCCGTATTATCTAAAGAGCATGACCCCGAGTGCTTTTGCAGCTGCGCTACGTCAAAAGGAGGGTGAACTTGCATCTTATATGTCTAGATTGGTATGAAACTTTTTCTCACCATTAATGAGGCTAATAACATCCATTTCTGAAATCAAATGAACATTCAAGATGTTGTTCGTGTGCGTATGGTACACGAGATAGGATGGATAGGACATAACAAAAACTTGTTGTCCTACGCTTGGTGCGACATCGTACTGGGACAGGACAATGACTGAATGGCATAAAAAAATTAAAGATCACTTGGGTGCTGTTTGGTTGGTTTTTCATTAAGTTCTCTATGGATAAAGCTGTCTATGTGGATTTATCTGTCTATATAGATTCGGGAGATTTTTGTTTGGGAGGGTTTTTTCATATGAAATGAGCGTGTTTTTTAAATTGGGAGGACAAGTTTGGAAAAAAAAAACTTGTCTTTCTGCATAAAGCTCTTCCCTAAAAGCTTAGTAAACAAGTCGCGTTCTATATCATCATGTCCTTAGTTGGAACAAAAATTAGGGAGATGGGTCATGGTATATTACTAAACTACCTACGTCAAATTAAAACCTCTTTAAACTTCCACAATTATTTCACCTGCCTATCTCTCTCTCTAGCCCAGTCCAGTTCCGTCCAGCCTTGTTTGTGTAACAAACGCACTCGTATCCACAACACATTATATCACTCATCCCATATATCTAATTCCAAGTCTTTTTGCTTCATCATACATTTTAGGCATCCATGGAAGCCATTCGCGACTCTCTTTCAGAGGAGTTGGTTAAAATGACTGAAGAGGCATGCTTAATGCTTTACTTCTTTTTCCCCTCTTCTTAGCAGAACCAAAATGATCATGTGTTTCTTATCAGTCTTCTCTTTGGGATACTATTTTTATTTCAGTGTGAAAAACTACGATCCGAAGTGGCTCTGCTGCCTAGCATTAAGGCCGAGCTAGAAGCATTAAGAGTCAGGCACTCGGCTGCACTAGAGTTGATGGGTGAACGGGATGAAGAGGTACACTACTTTAAAAATTGATCAGGTTTAGCGATTGCAACTATTAACAACGTTTCAAAGAATACTAAAAGCGATCTTTTGTTTTGCGTAGCTTGAAGAACTTCGTGCGGATATTGTGGACGTGAAGGAAATGTACAGAGAACAAGTGAACATGCTTGTAAATAAGGTGTTATATCCTGCAAAAAATTTCTGGATCCACCTCTAGTCTGAGGTTTTCATGGAATGGCCGTATATATCTTACCGTCCCCATACCCCACTTTTAAGTGGATCCCATAGTCCATTTGGTTTGGCATTCCTGCAAAAGCAGAGTCTTGACGATGTAATAGATTATCCCTCCGTCCCAAAATTAGTGTCCACAATAAATGTGTAATTATTACACTTTTTGAATAACTAAATGACACATTTACCCTTGATAATAGAGAGATAAATTTTATCAGTTTCATAATTAAGGGGGAAATGGAAACTTACTTTTCAAGTGGACACTTATTTTGAGACAAACTTATATAGAAATGCATACACTTATTATGGAACGGAGGGAGTACTAAATGTGAAATAATTAATCTTATTAATTTGTCGCAATGTCCATCCCCGCAGATCCAGATGTTTTCATCTACCGGTGCCTAAGGAGGTCACTGTCGGTTGGTTGAAGATCACGCAGGTTCGGTTGTATATCTTGCAATACATCGTAACTGAATTTTTTTTTGTTACCTTCTTCATTATTCTTGTGTTGCAGAGTATGAGCGCGGAACCAGTTTCCAAGCTTAAACATGTGACATTTTTTCATTCCGACAATTCAAAATGCGGACACTGATTTGTTTTGTTTTCTATTTTCCATGTAAAATATATATTCGTTTCGGTTTTATGTTATTTTGTATTAATAAAATAGGTACATTGATGAATATTATAGTTAGAATTTATTTTTGTATATATTGTCTGTAAATGTTTTTTTTACAAGAATGATTATTCAATCAGGTTAGGGGCTGCTTGGTTTGCTTTCCATTATGTATGATTTGTGTGCATTAATTTGTCTGTATAAATTGGGAATATTTTTGTTTTGAGAGCATTTTTATAGATGAATGAATATGTTTTTTTTAATTTGGAGAGACATGTTTGGAAAAAAAAACTTGACTTTCTTCTTTCCCTGTCTTTCTTTTTGCTTGATGCTTACGATGGATTTAAGCGTTTTCTCTTAAGAAAGATATTAAACTTAAAAAGGTTGTGCACCAAAAAATCACGAGTGCGAGGCCATTTGACGTTTGAAATGAGGGTAGAAGCTATTAAGGATTTCTATGGGACTTTTGTTCCTTAATTAATAAACGTGAAAGAAGTCTATTTATCACGTTTATGGAAGTAATAACTTTCCCCAATAGACGTTTTTTGAAAAAGTAAAGCTCGGGTGGTGGAGTAAATGTCCATTTTTCTTTTCAACTACACCATTTCGTTGAGGTGTGCTAGCACACGATGAATCATGAAAAATTCCTTCCGATTAAAAGCAAGGTGATAAAATTTGATTGAAATAGTCCCTAGAATTGTTTGTCGTAAAGTTCTTTTTATTTCTTATTTTATACCCAATCTGATTCTGAATCATCGAGTGGAAATCTATATATATATTAAAGAAGAAACCACATGTAATGATGTGACCTCTTCTCAAAACAAGAAAATGTTTTAACTTTTTTCTCCTTTTTTCAAGCTTTTCCTACCTCAATATTTGTTTTTGATTTTTAATATTCATATTTAAGACCTTTTAATTAGGTTGTTTCAACCTATTCATATTCCCTATAATAATTATTTTTTTAACTCTCATTATTTCTCTCTATTTGGTTACAAATTTTCATTTTCTCTTCAAGGTAAACCTCTAYAATAATCTCTCAATTCTTCCTCTATATTCATGTATAATTTTGTGGTACACTTCTATGATRATCTCTCTATTAATCTCTCGATTTTTTCTCTCTATTCAGTTATAAATTTGAGGATGTTATTTGCATTTTTGTTTATTTGAGATGTCATTCAATAAGACAAATCATAATATGAGTTTGTGTTTATGTAAGTATAATATTTTCTTTTTTTAGTCGGAGACATTCACATTATAGTTGGAATTATGTAGGCATATGGATTTCTTTTTGTGTAGAAAAAGTGGCATATGAATCATTGAAGAAACAATTTAACATTGTTTAAGCATAATATCTCTCTTAACCTCTCAATTCTTTCCATCTATTCAGTTTTTTTGGAGGTCATTCGCATTTTTGTTTATTTGGGTTTATATATTAAAGAAGAAACCATGAGTTGTTGAGATGGCTTCTCCTAAAACTTAGAACCTTATTTCTCTTTTTTCTCCTTCATTCTTTTAATATCCACTACTATATTTTTTTTTGTCAATTTATGTTTTTTTCTTAAATGTTTGCATTCAACTTCAAACCATTCATCTTCTTCTATATTAATTCAAATTACATAACTCCAAACCATTCATCTTCTTCTATATTAATTCAAATTACATAACTCCAAATCATTCATCTTCTTCTATATTAATTCAAATTACATAACTCCAAATCATTCAT
>NC_037530.1:38242579-38247615 GCF_001531365.2 Cynara cardunculus var. scolymus
CTTGCGACTTTTGAGGCCACTTAAGTCGCAGGGTAAAGTCGTCYGGATCATGTATGAGTTATTATATGAATCATATATAATTTTATTTTTAATAATGCAATTATATGATAAATTAATTGAAGAATTTTAAAGGTATTCACTCATTTCTTAAGGTGCAACATGATTGCAACCGTCGATGTTCATAATTCTGGACATAMAAGACGTTTACGTTTCTCTCTCCACTAAGTAATCGTTTTGCTTTATGAGATTAGTTATGTATAATATAAATATCTTTTGGGCTTTCTTTAATTTACTTGTTAGGTATAGTAACGCCAATTTCATATTTTTGTTCAAGGAGAAAGAACACTGTAACCCAAATACAATCATCAATTAAGGATACAACAAAGCCACAAAAGAAGCATTAGGTATGATCGAAGGTCACTATGAATTAAAATCGCCTCCATATGTCGTTGTGAATCAACCATAATAGAACAATACTTGATACACGCGTATGTTTCACCAATTCACAAATATCACAACAGGACTTAGAATCTAATCCTTGAAACATGACCTTTAAAACCCCTAAAAGAATGAGTGACCTACACACGAGCACGCACACATGTTATGGTTATTTGAGAGCATCTCCAACAGCTATGTTGAAATAGAAAAATTATAGCAAAACTGCTTGAGATGTTTATTTGACTTTTTCATATTCTATTATAGGAAAGTTATAGCATTGGAAATGTTCTGGTGAACTGAAGAAAGTCAAAGGTAGGGTGCTCTTAATTTTTTGAGGTCACTAACAAAATTGGATTTATATGACGCCCCCAATCTCTAAGCATTTCAATAGACTGTTTTATAGGACTTAATTATAGGACCAAAATATAAAGCGTCATATCTAAAGATGTTGTAATAAGTTTATATGACGCTTTTGAACGTCTTAACAAGTTTTTTAAGACATTTTTAATACAAAACGTCACATTAGCAACTTTATAGGATACTTTTGAGAAAGTGTCCTATAAATTCAATTTTTTGTAGGACACTTGTTTCTATAAGACATTTTTTCAAATATTGTCTTATCACGTTGCCAATGAGATGCTTTATATTAAAACTGTTATAAAAAACTTATTATGACGTCAAAAAAAGTCATATAAATTTATTACAACACCTTTAGACAAGACACTTTGTTTTTTGGTCCTATAAACCGAGTCCTATAAAGAGGTCTATTAGGACGCTTAGAAATTAAGAGCGTCCTATAAACCTAATTTTGTTGTAGTGGGTGATTTAAGATGGTAAAGGTTGTTTCTTTCCTTAGCAAGTCCAATCCTCCCCCCGTTCCTGAAAAACAATACACGGAAAAGAAATCGCTCAATATTTAGAATCATGGGTGAGCTTTTGAATAGAAACAATTTGGTAAATGGAGGACATTTTCGAGGACACATGACAGATGTGATACCGTATATCTTCGAAACCTGCAACAGTAACTAAAGAACCATTGGCTACTGTAATTTTTTTGGTTACTTGGACATAGATCAAATGCAAATCTCCTCATTTGTACAAACCGTGCAAACCTCAATCAACTAATCATAACTTTTTTCCACTTATTTTAATTATGAAGGTCGATTAGTCATTTTTATGTGGAGGAAGTTAATTAGGGACAATTATCATTTTCATTATATTAATTTTAGAAAACAAATTTCATCAAAATGAAAAATACATGAAATAATTTCATTTTTACATAGTAACAAAAATATATGAAACAATTTCATCAATAAAAGAAGTAGATGAAGCAATTTCATTAAATTAAACAATGAAATCAACGGTTTGTACAAATGGCTTGCATTTGATCCCTCTCCTATATATATATATATATATGGGAAGTTATGCGAGAAACATAAGAAGAGATCTCCAACATTGGATCAATCCTAATTGAATGCCAAAACTAATGAGGTGCACCGAAGATCAATTCCCTTCTAAAGCGCAATTCATGGGTAGACATGAGATTAAAAGTGATCAAGGGTTCACGAGATCCAAAAAGGTTTTCAGCTTCTCAATCTCTTCGCTATTGAACCTGAAAGTTGCCGAATTCTCCCCAGGTTTGAGCTGCTCTACAAGGTGTGCTTGAGGTCTTTGCTCCTCTCCCCT
Organism: Cynara cardunculus var. scolymus; assembly: GCF_001531365.2. Taxonomy (NCBI): domain Eukaryota; kingdom Viridiplantae; phylum Streptophyta; class Magnoliopsida; order Asterales; family Asteraceae; genus Cynara; species Cynara cardunculus. Next base: position 38,244,704 of record NC_037530.1, read on the forward strand.
ATCATGAATGTCAAGACAAATATTCATGATGAATAATATTCATTATTATTCATTATGAATATTATATAAAATAAGTGGTTCTTGGGTTCTCAAAATATTCGGGGTTTTTAAATAAACCTCCCTCTTGGAGGGTAAATACTAAAAGTTATTAAATGTAATTAGAAGCAATTTTACAAGAGGGTAATCAAAGTTATACTTGGAAAAATAATTTATAAATACCGAGTTCGCGTTAACTGTATCTACGATTTTCGTCATTTGCACTCGAACAATCCGATCCTTTGATGCCCATCTCGGAGCACATTATCTGGACCTCTTGTAACCTTCCTTCTTCCGTAAGACCAGTAAGAAGCTGATTAGCAACACTTGCACTTGGCAAAAACCCATTGGCAACCATTTCTCTATACCAAATATACGCCTCACTGAACTTCTTGATATCGCAAAGGCCCTTGATCATTGTGTCGTAAGTATCGGATTTAGGAACTAATTCCGTTTCCTTCATCTTATCGACAAGATCCTTTGCTTCGTGAACCTTCCCTTCCTTTAAGTACCCGATGATCAAGCAATTGTAGGCCATCCTATCGGGAAGAATTCCGTTACCAACCATCTCATGATACAATTCAAAAGTTTTCTCTACCAAACCATGCTCTGAATAGCAACGGATTAGTTCATTATATAGCACCCGATCAAGATTCAAGTTCATCTGTGACATTTCATCCATGAGTTTTTCTACAACCACTAATCCCTGATTCTTGCATCCAACGATTAGCGGATGATATGTATTGGTAGTAGGATTAATCCCGGATCCTTTCATTTTTTCATATAACTCTAAACACATGTCGCTGTCTCCCTTGGCTGAATAGCCAGATATTAAGCAATTATATGTAATCACATCATATTTGAGACCTCCATTTGCCATTTTTGATGCCAGTTCTTCGGCTTCCTCAACCCGACACATTTTACAGAGCCCATTTATGAGGGTATTGTACGTAACCAGAGTTGGAACGGAATCATTTCTCAACATTTCATCGAAAGTCTTGAAAGCATCTTGTATCTTCCCTCCATTACAGTACCCGTTGATAAGTATATTATATATGTTTGTATTTGGCAAAACACCCCTACCTATCATATCTCTGAAAACCACTTCAGCTTCGACAAGCTTTCCGTTCTTGCATAATTGGTTCATTAGAGAGCCATAACTTATGGGATTTGGATTTAAGCCATAACTTTCCATTTCTTCAAGGATCTCAAAGCACTTATCGAATTGCAAATTCCGTCCAAACCCATCAAGTAGTATGTTGTAAGTCACCACATCTGGAGAAGCACCCATTTCCGCCATTCTCTTCACCCATTCCTCCGCCTCAATAAGATTACCAGATTGACAATACTGGTTGATCACTGAATTGAAAGTGCTGCAACTGGGATTCAACCCGTGGGATTTCATTTTTTCCATTGTCAAGAGGGCCATTTCTGTGTTACCCTCCTTGCAATAACCATTGACTATGATATTGAAGATTACCTCTGTTGGAACGAATCCGTTCTCCATTAACTTCGCCAAAATCACCTCAGCCTTATTGGTTTTCCCTCCCTTGCATAACCCGTTCAATAAAATGCCGCAAGTGTATCCATTTATACGAATGCCATCTTTATCCACCTGTTCATATAAAGCCATGCAAGAATCCAAATCACCGGACCTCAAGAACCCATCAAACATAAAACTGTAGCTGAACCCATCAGGAACAAAGCCATGAACTTTCATTTCTTCCCACACACTTTTTGCCTCCTCCATCCTCTTCCCTCTACAAAGCCCATTTAGTAGTGTATTGAACGTAACAAGATTCGCCCCCACATTACTAGCTTTCATTTTTTCACGAATCCTAAACGCCTCATCTAAATTCCCTACCTTACAATACCCATCAATCATAGTGTTAAAAGTAACCTTATCAGGCACCACATCCCTCTCAAGCATTTCATCGAACAGCTTTCGTGCATCCATCACCCTCTTCTCCTTACACATCCCACCGATCAAAACATTATACACAAACTTACTAACGCTCATCCTACCATTAGTCTTCATGCAATCCATCAATTCCATACCCCGTCTCAAGTTCCCCATCTTAACCGCTGATTGCACAGCCTTACCGAACGTAAACTTGTCAACCCTAATACCGGAACTTAGAACATGATCAAATAAATCTAACACTCTACCATACTGACAAGAAGAAACCAAACATTCCAGAAGTAAATTAAATGAAACAAGAGAAGGAAAGACGCCATCTTTTCTGATTAACGTGTACAACTCAAGGGCGTCATTGGGGAGGTTTGCTTCAGCACAAACCGATAACACCATGCTTGAAAAATCTTTAGATTTTTCCTTATACTGAGTGTAGATATCAGAAGGAGTTGTGAAGATGGCTTTGGAAGTTATGAGGGATTTAATTAGATTTTTGGCAGTTTGAGTTTGGCCTTGTTGAACGAGTACGTGAAGTTTTCTGAGTTGTTCGTCGGTATCAAGAGATTCTACAACACCATGATTTGAGTTGGAAGAAACGAACTTTGGACTAGAGATTGAAGAGGAAGAAGAAAGTGCGCCTGTGAGGTTGGGAAGGAGAGCGAGCCCTCTCTTCGCCATTGATTCTTCCAACTTCCAAGAGAGGGGCTGAAATTGAGTATATCAAAAAAATTTAAAAACTATTTTTGTATGTGTAAAATACTGTTTATTAATGCATATTATTTAAAACTTAAGATTATAAATAAATTATGCATAAATATATTTACTAAAGTTTTATATCTGAATTTGTGTAACTAACTGTAGATAAATATAATCAAATACAAGATAAACATCTCATTTTAAATATAAAAAATCTAAAATATAATTATGATAATCATTGAGTTCTAACAAAATACTTAATTAT
>NC_037530.1:38250189-38261380 GCF_001531365.2 Cynara cardunculus var. scolymus
AATTTATTTTTGGTTTAATATTATAAATTTTATAAAGATAATAATTAAGTATTCTATTAGAATTTAATGATTATACTAATTCTATTTTAGATTTTTTATATATTTAAAATGAGATGTTTATCCTGTATTTGATTGTGTTTATCTGTAGTTAGTTACACGAATTCAGATATGTGATGAAATCGTTTAGGGATGAACGAGTTTAAGAGTTTTTAAGAGTTTTAGCCAAATGCTTTATAAGATAGTATAGATAACTTAAATAATTATTAGATATATTATATTTATTGATAACATAACTTCTATATATATTATGTTGTAAACCAAATTTATTAAAAGTTTTAAAAACAATTTTTAATGCACAAAGTATTGTACATTTATGCAGAAAGTCTTAAAAACAACTTATAATGCATTCAATACTACTACTTTATGCATTCAATCTTAAAATCTCTTAATTTACAATTAAAATAACATATAGTACAAGTTACCAATGCACATTATTACCTTTTCTTTTCATGATCCCAAGATATTTTTGACACTTTTCATTTATGTCTTCACACTCTCATACCTCTATGTCTTCTCCACATCCCCCATGGTGATATTCAAACTCATATTCACCATGAGTTATTAAAAGTTCTCTCATTCATCTCCATTCAATTGTTCTAGAACTCTCGCTCTCGCTCTCGATCTCTTGATTCTTTGCTCTTGGTGTAAATCGAACACATTTGTGGAGCCGTTTAAATTTATTGGATTTTAAATTGTTATACAATTTTTTTCATCGATAGACTGTAATTGAAACCATAATGCTTATTTATTCAAATTGTATTAATATGTAAAGACCAAATGTAGCTTTTATTATCGTTAAATCTATTCTAATAAAACCAGTGAAACTTCAAAATTGTTAAAATTCACGGCTCCCGCCGTATTGCTTTGGTACACAACTAGTATATATATATACATATATATACACACAAGCATCAAATCCACGCAAACGTTTGGCCCTTTGGCCGCCCCCGGGAGGGGAGAGGGTCTGCCGGGGGCAGGTCAGACTTAAGGGAGGACAGATCGAGCATATACCTAAGGCCCATAAGAAACTAGGAATCCAAATTCTTATAGTATAAAATAACAGTAAAAAAAATAGTAAATAGAAGACATTTAAATTCTTTTACCATCTAATAGGACCAAAAAAATCCGTATTATATTAAGGGACCAAACACATTAATTAATTACTTTGGAAAAAATATGTAAAAAGTTAATTGATCGTTCATTTTATAATATTGTTTATTATTTCTATAAATTTTTTATCTAGTACCAAAGTCTAAAACTACTTGTCTAGAAAACGTTGATATATTCTTAAAAAAAACACTCCTAAAAGGCACACGAGAACACTAGTTCAAATAACTTTATCTATAATACTTTAAGGTTGTTTCCTTGTAGTATCACTCGCTACTCTTAGTCCAATAGTATCAATGTTTAACCATCATTTAGCAGTTCAAGTTTCTACGAAGAGCAATTCTTTGATCATTATTATAAAAAGGGAAAATCACCGAAATAGTCATTTTTTGGCTTAAAAATTCAACAATTAGCCAATATTTTTTAATACATCACAAAATAGCCACATAATCTCCAAATTAGCTTTGCAAATTTGTGAATTGTACTTTTTTTGAATTTTTAGTATCTTGTGGATATTTGTGCAAAATTTGCTTCAGGGTTGTGGAATTTGTGTCAGATTGGCGGAATTTTGCACGGAATTTGCGTCAGGTTTATGGAATTTGTGCTCATATTTGCGGAATTTTGTGTCCAAGATGGACCATGTGGTGTTATGATTTAAATTGATGATGAGACAAAATTGCTTTAAAGATAAAGAGTTCATTTGTTTTGTAGCAATATTTTAAGGTTTATTTTCTTGTAGTGTCGCTGGTACTCTTAGCCCAATAATAACAGTGTGGTTAACCGTAATTGCGAAGTTCAAGATTTCTTTAGAGACCAATTCTTTGACCGCTAAATATTAAAAGGGAAATCACCAAAATAATCAGTTTTAGCTTAGAAATCCAACAATTACCCAATATATTAAAAAAAATATAACAAAAATAGCCACACAATCCGCAAATTACCTTAGCTAATTTTTGAATTACACTTTTTTCGATTTTTTATATCTTGTGGATTATTTTTGTGTTAGATTGACTGATTAATTTTTAATTGTTAATTGACTGATTTTGAATTAAATATGAAAATAATAATTGGCGGATTACCGGCGGCCATTATCCGTTGTTGATCCTGCCGGTAAACACGATCAACAACCATGATTTCTCTGGCCCTATGTGATCATCGACTTTTCTAGCATATTTCCAGCATCACAATCTGCCCGTGAAGCCTTTGTTTTTAGTAGTGATATCCGATTTTATTTCTTCTTAGTTCATCAATTTTCAAGTCATGTTTTTATATTTGCTAAAAAAAATTGATAGTTTGTGAAACAAAAACAGTTTTAATAGATTATATTCACCCAAGAACAAGATCAACTATTTGATTTGGTGATTTACAAAAGCGTTAGAAAGAACGAACACCAAAATATTAGGGCGATGAACACTACGAAGTCGAGCACCTTCACCGAATCTGTCGGTAAAATGCATCAGCTGCGGATTACTGGCGAAAAAAATTAATCAAGTTTCTAAATTTTTTTAAAATTGTTAAAGTTACCAACGGATTATCGAAGGAATTTATTTGATTAAATATTAAATTGTAATCGGTCGGTAAACTTAATCAAGTTTTTTTAATTTTTGAAATTGATTAAAATTACAGACCGAATTTATTTAATTAAATATTAAATTAAAATCCGTCGGTAATTTGATCTTTTTTGGTATTTCCCGACTGCGAAGGAAGTCAGCGGACATGGGTCAAAGTCGACTGTTGATTGGTCAGTCGGTGATCCATCGGTGATTAACGATAGAAAGTTCCTTGATGAAGGTCTGTTTTTTAGTAGTGGCGAGTCCCTAGAGTTCAAGCACTACAAAAAATGTGACTATTGCTGTAGGAGGGTTTTCGCTGGTAAATTTTGGTCCCGACAAATTAAGGTCGTCACCTGAAGGTGGTCATTAATAGAACTGGAGGCAAAGATACCACCTTTACCGCGAAACCGGAAAACGCCAAACGTCTGTAAAAAGTGATTCGAAGTCATCGCAAGACAAACCTTTGTTGGTGAAGCAACCATAGTACGTAAATACAGTTAACAAGACTACAATTTAAAACAAGCAACTGCACGTTGGAGCTTAAACAAGCTGCAAACATGTGCATAAATCTGCCCCAAAGAGCTGCTGGTCAGCACATGCAGTATGTGCATGGCGCTTAATGATAGAGCAGGGTCTTGTTTGGTTGATCAGCTGTTTATGTCTTTAATTAATTTTGATCAACACGAACAACGCGATGAACGTAAATATGAACATTAGCAATTCTGATCAGCTAGCGCGATATGGAGATCGATGTACATATTCATCAATATGTATTTTCAATTCTTAGCTCTCCAAGACTGATATTATGTGCAAACATATGTTATCACAAGATCTAAACCATACTTAACTACATCATTCTTAGATGATAGGGATCTGTAAAACTCAAAAAAATTGAAACTAATTTCCACCCTTCCAATTAATATTAGGCCAATAGTGTGTATTCTATCTAAAATGTTGACTGTTACTTGCATGCTAAGTAAGTAACCATGATTCCACTAAAGGTCATAGTTATCTACATGGCTGAAAAAATATGTTGCCATCACCATATAACCTTTTTACCACTTAGAAATTTGCCTTTGATCATCTATACAACTAGCTAGATTATGCACATGATAAAGGATCTTACCATATAGCTTACTTGTAGCCTTGTCTTGACAACCACAAAGGATTTGTTGCAATTGTTGTTGCAGCTGCAGCATCTCAAGCAACTAGATAGTAAAATAGACCTGCAAAAGTTACAATATAATCGACTTTTAAAGAACTGAAAAACACCACCAACAGGCAACAGGCAACAGGAATGGTAGATAATTAAACATGGATTTGATAAGACAGCCATTGTTAGAAGTTAAAGAAATTGGAAGTTATTTATATGGTGGTGATGAGGAATGATGAAAAGGATCAGATAGTATATATGAATCAAGTTCAAATGTGAAGCTGAATCACTCGTCATCCATGGCGAGACATGTGTACTCGTTCAGTATTTATCACTTTGAAACACTTCAAATTAAATGATGAAAAAGATCAGACAGTATATATAAATCAATAATGTTCACTGAAGCCAAATTAATGCTATGAAAACATCATGTTCCATTCTAAATAAACAACTATAGTTTATCTATAAAATATATATAACATTATCAATAAGGAAAGCAGATGCATGATGCTAATGGCTCATGTATGCATGCTTAAATGCTTTGCAGTAACCACTAATTAATAAACGCATCTGTTGGTCTTTTTATAGAACACTTGTGTTTATAAGATAATTTGTCAAATAATGTCGTCTAAAATAGCTGATACGCAACAACTTACTGAATTGAAGATGTTCATATAATAAGAACAGTGTTGTTTAACCAAATCTTATACTGCAACAACTTACTGAATTGAAGGAAATAGAAAATACAAGAAAAGTGTTCTTTATATATCAAGTGGTTGATGGTAAAAACGTCACTTCAACTATCTGCCCACCAATCTTCGCAATGTTCATGGGACAAACGAAGAACCAAATTAAGGGGGTGTTTGATTGTCACTAAATGAGTTGCATAGGGTGTATGGCTTGTTCGGTAAGCCATGCAGAGGTGCTCAATTGTGCCTGCTAATAGATGTTATCTACATTCAGCTCCTGTTCTTTTTCCACGAATACACTTGTTAGCCCTTTTTTTGCTATCATAACGTTGACGCCTCCATCTCCCGTCGCATAATTTTTATTATTATTTAATTTAATAATTTGGTGATATATACTTAATATATATTAATTAATAAGTTCAGTAATTTATTTGTTTTATGTTTTTAAATTGTAATTTAAATGTAAGTAATTTATTGTTTTTATTTAAAACTAAAAACATAGCATACATGTAAATGTTTGTAATTTAGTTCTAATTTTAGTCAACAAAACATTTAACAAAATACAATTTCATTAATATATAGAATTTAAATATTCATAATTATTGTTTAATATTAAACAAGGGTAATTAAAATAGTTATTTATGTCATACAACCAAATAACAATTTAGCTAATACATACAAACAACTAAATTAATCCCTATATACATGACATGAGGGCTTATGAAAAAAAAAAAACCCGAAGAACCGCTAAGCAATTTTAACCCAAACACACGCACACATGCCGATTACCGTGATTATCTAACATGCAAGCTTCCCTGTTGAACTTTCTCTTGTCAATCCCCTATAAAGTTTCTAAAACATCTGGCTCAAGTTCATAGAAGTTTCTAAGACATTTTTATAGGAGACCTTCATCAAGATCTCAGTAAATTTAGGTTTTTGCCAGCCACAAAAATCAAAGCACCTGTAAAACTTTAGAGACAGTTTTGATGAAAATTGTTGATAAAGTGCCTTTGATGACCATTTTGCAGAAATCCTCCGGCAAAAGTATTATCTCTTGTAGTGCTGCAATTAGTATTTGAACTCTTGTTGCACATTCCAGCCATGCTAAACGATTTGCGGTCCTGATCACGCAAACCTGCAGCAGACTAGTTCCATTTACTTTATTTACAAATGCAATTCGTTTCTTATAGCCTAGCTGGGTAGATTTTAGGGCTTGTTTCCTAGGATTGTAACTGACTGCTCCTAGCAGTAACCGTAGTGATTTTGTATGATTGCTACTTAAGTTCAGAATCCTTCTCTAGTGCACCATGGCTGGAATATGCAACATGAGTTCAAAAGTTGTCCATGGGAATAACTGGCCATCGACGCCTCTTTTAGAATCTCCTTCTGATCCTTTAGTATCCACCAATCTTCAAAGAAGCAAACTACCTTAATTTACTGAAGTTCTTTCCCATTGATATCAACTGTTATGTATGTGTTTATCTGACATTCCAGTTTTTCGTTATATTCTTCATAACAGGTATAGAATTCTCTTTCTAACAATCCAAATATGCATCATTTCTATTGATCTATGTTAGGGTGAGTTCCATCGATCGGTCATTTGTGGTTTAAATACCAACCCCAACACACCCACAATTACCAATCAATTTTCTTCTTACACCAAACATATAAAACCAACAACAATGGTGCGGTCAAACATAAATCTAAGCAATGCAGTAACAAGGAAAATAAGCCATTAAAAAACCTTCAAACTTAAAACCAAGTTAACATAGTTTTTTCACATGTTGTGAAGACAAAATACCACATACCCATAATTTTCTCTATCCCTTTCTCGCTTGCCTCCTTACAGACGTCAAAAGGAAAATGAAAAAGGAAAGGTAAATAGAACGCAAACATAATCAAATTCATAGAAGAAGGCTGTTAAACATAATTAAATTCATAATTAAACTAGGCACGGCCACGTCTCATGAACTTTTTAGCTTTTGGTATGCTGAACTCAGCTGGATTCCTGCTCATATGGCATATGTAAGTCCCAGATTCAGTTCGCTCAGCCTGAGGTAAAGCAGCACCATTTATCTTGTTGACTTCCACTGGTAGTTCACACATCATAGATCCTGAAGTAGGTTTCACAACTCCTTCCAGCCCACACGGGCTTTTAGGCTCTGTCATAGATAATGCTGGATCTTCTGTTGTAGTCTTGGGTGATGTCTCTGTGTTCACTTCAGCATTAAACAGTCTAAGCAACTGCAACGCGGCCATGGATTCATTATCAGATAGAGGAGAACTCTCCCTGATTTTTTTCTGGACAGAACCAGAAGCTGTCTCTGTGTTCTTGTTAGAAATAGCAGTGGTGGGCAGAACGAATTCAGCACTTTTCGCTCCACCATGTGCTGGTCTTGAGCGGTTCCCCTCTTCTGTAAAATGCTTCTGATCATTCCTATAGCAGAGCTTCAAAAACCCCTTTGCCTGAGATCACATAAGGTGAAATGAATATAAAGTTGGACTATGACATTTGAGAATCGTACATAAAAAAACAGTTAACCAACAAAAACCGAAATTAAAAAGAGCATCATCTGTAGGGTGTTGGATGCGTCTACTTTGTTTGTATTATTAATCATAATTATAAGGAAAACCTTCTAAGCATGAATGGGGATGAATATAATGGCATAAACGAAAAGCAAATACCTTTCGGGTTAGACAAGAGCGGTGTCTAGTCTCAACCTTACGCTTGTATGTTGGCTGCAAATCTAGTTTAATAGCTCTATTTTTTCTCAAGTTATATTTGGAAATAAGATGTGAATCATTGCCTAAAGAATCATCAGACCCAGGCTTCGACCTTTTATCAAGTCTTGGCTCCACAACTTGAGGGGTCTTCCTTTTGTTCTTCAATGCACCACTATTCTTAGAAGTAGCTGGGACATGCTTTTTCTCTCTAATAAATGTATCTAAAGTGATATCATCAGAATAATTTTCAGTGTCAGTAGTGAATTCACTGTCAACATTGCCTTCACTCCCACCAATACAAGAACCAAGCTCCTTGTATATATCAGACAAGCGGCGTTTCTGTGATTTCCTTCGTGCCAACTTCCTTCGCGACCTATCATCAAAGCTTTTCTCATTCTGACATTCGGCGTCCAACTCAATAGAAGCAGCTGGCTGTGAGGGTCCTTCCTGAAAGTTGGTTACATCATTATCGATAACATTAACATATGCCTCATTATTTTTAGCAGCCACATCATCATCCTTATTAGCGTTGCTCTTTCCATTCTGGCAGCCAGAATCCGGATCTGATGGTCCCTGGTTCACTGCATCAACATCAATAACCATATTCATGGGTTCAGAAGCTTCTGCATAATCAGGAGTATGATCCAAAGCATCATTGCTGTCTTGGAGTAGTGAAGCAAAAACCATTTCTGCTAGATGATCGGATTCCTCAGAACCATCAGACAGGTTGAAAGGACAACATTTCTTCCAATCTTGTCTCCTAACCTCAGCAACATACTCACTGCATTCAAGATCAAATTAATTCCAAGAAAAGAAGAGAACTTCTAGTTCTGTCAAGCAAATGGATGAAGAGGATATATCTCACATGTGTGCATATATGCACATAACAAATTATGATGCAATATGTAGCTTCCATGAGCAACTGATCACAAGCATAAGCAACAGAACCTTGATAACGTTTATGATTCTAACATTACATTAATGTTTCTAGGTTTAGCAGCCACTGATATCCTAGGGCCTGTGTGACATTTGTTGGATTGGACCTGGCTAGACTGAAGCTATATATACACTGATGCAAGCATGAATAAGATCAGAACCACCAACCTTTTTACAGTTCTATGTGGGGCCGGGGTACAGTGTGGTGCATGTATATAATTAGTTATTAGTTCATATGAATCCAAATGGTCCAATTGGAGGATATAGTGAGAGATGTTATGTGATCGATCAATACAAAACCAAAAGTAAGCAAAGTTATAAACACATTATTTGAAAACAAGCATAAAAGAGATACTAATACAGAACCCATACATACCGAATACAAATTATTTTGAATGAACTTGGTTGATCAGTACTACTTCCTTCTCCTTTAGAATTCATCTTCATCTGAAGCAATCGACCAATCATGGACTGATGATGACAGCAGTATCTGTGAAGATCAAGACTTGCAAATGACACAATATCTGCTTAAAACTAGCTTGAAAAGCCTGAACTAATTAAACACAATCTAGGCACAGCTCAGTCCCAAGATAATCACAATCATACATGCATATGATGGAACTACTTCTACATAAAATCATGTGTTACATGTTATGATGAAAGATGACCTGAGTTATTGTCAAGCCCCCTTGTAGAAAATTGTACCTCATCCTACAAAATAATATCATGGATAGTACAGAGGCAATTAATCTGAACTGAGGGTTTCAGATTTCTTGAATCCATGATCTATTCTGTACAAGGAAACCTTTAATTTACTTTCTATTCTGGATAAACTTTGTTCATTGATTAAAGACAATTAATAGCTAATCTAAAGCAAGAGATTAAAGCAATGAACAGAAACAAGCACGGAAAAGTGATATGTAAACTGTTGCGGCGCCGCTTGAACTAAACCCTAATTCAATCGCGCTGCAACAACAAAGTTGGCCAAGTTGACAATGAGACACCGACTAGAGCGGGCGCCGCCCCTTCTTTGGATTAAACCCTCATCGTAACACAAAAAAAAAAAAAAAACTAAACACAGAGATGGGATGCTCATTTACTCTCACATGCGGCAGCTGAGTCTGAAGAGAAGATTGATCAGTTCAGATCTAATCAGATCGCGTGAAGCTAGCTTATCTTCAATGACTAAACAGAGATACAAAACTGCTGACAAGTTCCGGCAGAAGCTATAGTTCGTATCACAAAGATCAGTGATGCACAGAAAGAAGCGAGAGACTCGCTTGTAAGCCTAAACCGGCTGCTATGACAATAAAGGTCATTTGTTCGCTGCTCGCGAACCAAGAGCTAACCCGCAAATCACATCACTTTAGGCCACTTTATACCGCGATGGATCCGGATTTGCCTATAAAATGATAGATCAACTGTGAATCATAATTTTCACATTAATATTAGTTGACCAAATTAAACGAATTTCTCAATTGAAAAGAAAATGTATTCAAGTATAATATCTACTCCTTAATTTCTAACTCTGAACCTGTATATTCACCAAGTCCTACATATAATCATATCAACAAACACCACATATGCCTGTATCAGTACAGAATTAACTTCTTAGTCCTATTTGACATCAACTATTACAAATACTCTAATGGGTGGTGTTCTAATAAATGAAAAAATAATTAATAAATTATCATAATTGATGGAGTAAATAGGCATTAATTATCAGTATGCTATTAGTTATTACCTACTTTTTAGAAATACAAGAACATAAAACCAAAATTCACATGATTAAATGTCACTATTAATTAGGCAAATGCTGTCTGGAAATGCTATATTGTTTGAAGCGAAGGTTGAAAATATGAATCTCATAGTACTCAAATATGATTTGATATAGAAATGAAAAAGTTTCAAACTTTAGAAGTGGTTCAGAAAACCTTCTAGCACATGTTAGTCTTAGGGCCGTAAAGGATTCGAACGTTCAATGAACCGTTCGGTGGGAAATTCATTTATGTTCGTTTATTTAATAAATGAGTGAACTTGAATATATTTTTTGTTCATTTAATTAAATGAACAAATATGAACAATGGTCTTGTTCGTTCATTTATGTTCATGAATATTCATTCATTCATGTTTGTTTACGTTCATTTATGTTTTTTATATATAAATATATTTATGTATTGTGACATTAGAAGGAGGTTCAGAGAAAACCCAAAAAAAATGTAAAATTGAGGAACACCCACTCTTGGTAACCATTCATGTGAACGGTATGAACATGTGTATATAAGTAATTGAAGTTGTTTCCTGGTTTTTATGCATGTGTGCATGTTACGCACATGTGCATGTTATGCATATGTACTTACTAGACAAATTGCTTATAAATTACTTGTATGTATATGTGCATGTCATCCAAATGAACGGTTACTAGAATGTTCTCATTTTTTTAGTTTCCCCTTAATCTGGCCCTATCACATTAATATGTAAAATCATCAATTAAATTAATTTTTTTAGAATTCCTTTTTATCTCTTCTAAGTTTACCTGGTTTTTCATTTTGATATGTTAATGTTGAGGAATAAAATGATGAGTAATGGTAGTTGTTTTTTTGTGTTCTTTCATTTACGTTCATTTAGCATCTTAATGAATGAATATAAACAAACACGAACAATCACATTTTCTTAATGAACATGAACTTAGAAAATCTCGTTCATTTACCGTTTCTGTTCGTTCGTTTGTTCAATTAATTCAGTTAACTGAACGGTTCATTCAATTACTTTATTGCCCTAATTAGTCTGCATGAATTCAAGTCAATCATTTATTTGAATCACGTCTTAAATATTTCTTAAAAATAGCACAAAAGAGCATATATATGTGTCATTTGTGGCATATGGATTACATATGAAAATTCATTTATTTCTATAGTAGTATTTAATGCATTTACTTAAGGTATTTATTTATGATTTATTTTTTTTAT
>NC_037530.1:38262130-38263298 GCF_001531365.2 Cynara cardunculus var. scolymus
TTATTATTTATTTTTATAACATTTAAAATAAACATGATTTAGTTTTTCATTTAAAATATTTATTTTTATTGAAGTAGTATATCTAAGATTTTTTTTACATTTTTTGTCGAAAATCATATGAGATACTATAATGAGTCAACATTTTTTTTTTCCAAAAAAGAATATCTATTTTTTGTCAAAATATCATACGTGATACTCATCATAGTAAATTTAAGTAAAAAAAAATGTAAGTAATCTACGACATTACATGCAATATTTGTAAATTATGAATTAGATTTTGAAATACATGTGATCTTATATATATCAAATGTGATTTTGTTTTCATTATTTTTTTTATCCGATGTTTAATTTAAATTACTGTTTTTCACATTTTAAATCACATGTGATTAAGAAATTGAAAATAAAAATCAATTAGTTGTGAATCATATGTAGTTTTGACAAAAATTGAAATTCTTTAAACATTGCCTTAAATAAAAATTAACCCTTTAAATGAAAATTAAATATCCTTATTTTAAATGTATTAAGTACAATATAAATCGATCTTTAAAAAAAGTAAATCATATTAAAATCACAAATATGGTAAAAAGCAGAATTTTAAATAAATGTCTTAAAACTTAAATAACTTTTATATAAATAAATAAATTACTTTTATATCTTTATTTATTTCTTTTCAGGTTTATGTATTTAAGGTATTATTTGATAAATTGTGTCGTCCATATTCCTTCTCTTATTTTTTTTATTTGGTTACCCCATATATATATATATATATATATATATATAGGGGTAAGATCAAATGTTAACCAAAGTTTTTGTGTTAACTTTGTTAACCGATCTTGGCCATTCAATCTTTCAATAAACGGTTTGATTAATCATGATAAAAACTTATTTTTTTAAATTTAAAATTGCATAAAGATAAGTGAACAATGTTGAAAAGGGTATTTAGGTAAAACAATGTATTAGGTAAAACAATGTATGTAACTCCCATATCATTAATTAATTGGGAGTTACAAAATAAAAAATTCTATGATTTTTTTGTTAATGTAAGAACCATATGAACACAACTATATATATGAATCATTGTGTCAAATACGAACAAAAATTTGACATATATATAAACTTGGACTGCATAGCATTTATGAACACAATATGAACATAATAAGAATAACTG
>NC_037530.1:38264752-38281608 GCF_001531365.2 Cynara cardunculus var. scolymus
ACATGTCGGCCCTATGCTCGTGTGAACAGCATCTGTGTCTTGTAATGTAAACACTATGTTCATATGTTCATATATGTTCACATGTCGGCCCTTTGTTCGTGTGAACAGCATCTGTGTATTACAATGTAAACACTATGTTCATATGGTGTGATGTTTTTCAATGCCATATCGTATGACATCGTCACGGGTTCGTGTGAACAACGATTGTGTCTTTCAATGAAAACGAGTTGTGATCATATGGTGAACATATATGAACATAGACTGCAAGAGATGCACATATATGAACATTTTCAAAATCAAGGATCGTTGTGCATGTGTGTAGATATGAACATAGACTGCAAGAGATGCACATATATGAACATTTTCAAAATCAAGGATCGTTGTGCATGTGTGCAGATATGAACATAGACTGCAAGCGTTTATCGTCTTCATTATTCTGACTTTTTTTACAATAGGATTCTCCATGTATCTTGAACGAAATGAAAATCTTATACACTTAGACAAYCAAYTTCAATATATGTATAAAATCAATTGAAATGAATACCATGAACATGAAATAATAAAGAAATCATAAAAATCTCATGAACAATTAGATGTATCTTTTAAGATTTGTAACTCCCAATTAATTATTGGGGGTTACAAAAAGGTTGAATTACCAAATTACCCTTATCACTAATTTATAATTTAGATTTGAACCTAAAGTGAAGAAATAATATGATTGGTCAAGATCGGTTTCCATAGTTTGTACCATATGGTTGGTTTCTATTTGAACCAACCTCTCTCTCTCTCTCTCTCTCTCTATATATATATATATATATATGGGTTCACGTTAAACCAACATGTTTTCATGAGACCACATTTTTACACTTGAAACTTCACAGCAAAAACAATGTAAAAGTTTAAAAACGTCGAACCTTCACAGCAAAACACTGTGAAGGTTACCTTCACAGCATTTTGCTGTGAAGTTTCAAATGTAAAAAGCTGGTCTTACGAAAACAAGTTGGTCTCACATGATCCCAAGTTTATATATATATATATATATATCAATATAAGTATCAAATTAAGTAGAATAAAATGCCCGTTTTTGATATAATTTGTTTAACTAAAATTTAATTGTATTTAATACTTTTTTTTTCTTAAATTGAGATAAATTTGTAACTTGATCCGTTCATATAAAAAGAGTAATATTAATTTCCAAAACCTTTCAAATTCCCATTCTTATTGTTTACAAAATGCATTTTTAATTCGTCTCATCACTTACGCTGTATTTTCGAAACTTCTTTTACAAAAGAAAAGAAATGAAATCGAGGGAAAAAGAAAGAAAGAAATAAATTCGTGTTCTTAAAACTTTTTTTAGGTGAGAAACAGAATGAAAATAATGATAAATTTCCTCTCAAATATATACAGGAAGAAAGGGAAATGAAAGTAATGGAAAGAAAGAAATTGAAACTCTTTAAAAAAATTATTAAAATTACAAAACTACAGAATCTTTCATTTTAAAGGATATATTTTTAAATGATAAATTTAATAAAAATAACATCTTTCATTTACTTTCTTTCATGTTCAAAAACATGCAAAATTATTTTTAAATCTTTGTTTTTCCTTCTTTTTCGAAAAAATAAATAAATTATTTCATTCGTTTCTTTTCTCCTCAAAATCGAGAACACAACATTAGTTCTTGTCCTAATCCAATACCGTGCTAATTAATAAATGTCGGATTTCTTTTTCCCCCGTTTTGTTTGGTCTCGGTCTATATATAGGGAGAGATTTAAATATATGAGAAATAGATAAACAATCCTAGCCATTAGATTAAATGATCAAATCTTATTAAATGAAGAGTAAAATGGTAATTAGCAATTCTATCATCGATAGAATTAGAGCAGCGTAAGGATCTTAATTCTATCATCGATTTTTTCTCGATCATACATCGCGATTCTACATCAATCATATATCGCAAATCAAATATGGGTTTTATGGCAATTCTATTATCGATTCTTTTTTAATCATATACTACACTTCTAGGCTTTCAAAATTATCGAATTTCTTGATTCTTTATCGAACGAATCTCGTATTCTTTCAATATGAATCTGAATCAAGAAAGCGATCTTGCGCAAGATGTTAAATTTGATCTTAAAACTATAATGTTATATGTGAATCTAAGATTAATTTGTGAATCAATTATATAGTTCATATATGAATCATTCAGGTTAACACATGCACATAACAATGAAAATATAAACTAAATCGGTTTCATATATGCATTACTATTTGATTTTGTGATTGTCTAGTAAATTCACATGTGAAGAGTACCCAAAACAAATTGATATTATATGAGAATCTATGATTTCATATATGTGAATCACACGAGTTCAAATATGCACATATTATAATTTGGTTACCACTTATTTGTAAAAGTTACAAAACTATCCATTTATCTTCAACATAGTTATTACCATGCGACCGAATTATCCGTGGTGCTGCAAAATTGACCCCTCAAATCTTGACCGTTAATTTTTTAGTGGCAGGACTAAAATCACTTCTCTATTTATCATATATTTGATGTTTCTCAAATGAACCTATAATTATATATATAGGCTTAATCATTTGAGAACTTTAAAATTTGTGAGATCCGTGAAAACTTTTACCTTGAGATTATGTTTCACATGTTTTTTAATGTATTAATTAACATATATTTATTTCACATATTTGTGTTTCATATGTATTTGGTTCACAATGTGAAACTTATTTACGTGTATTTCTTGTTTCACAAACACACAAAAAAGGTTCACATTGTGAACCGAGTACATGTGAAATAATCACATTGTAAAACAAATATATGTTAATCAGTACAACCCCTATGCGAACCGACTAATCCCAATGTGATCACCTGCTTTGCGGATAGCCCGGAGTCACCGCACTTGAACCTCCGTGGCCACAAAGGGATTTTTGTTCCTCCTTGAATTTGAACCTGAGGCCTCTAGTCACTTTTGACATTTGGAGCCCAAGCTCAAACCAATCAGGCACCATCTGTGTGGTACATTACATTAAATTTTTGTTATAAATGAA
Organism: Cynara cardunculus var. scolymus; assembly: GCF_001531365.2. NCBI lineage: Eukaryota > Viridiplantae > Streptophyta > Magnoliopsida > Asterales > Asteraceae > Cynara > Cynara cardunculus. The sequence continues at coordinate 38,267,819 of NC_037530.1, forward strand.
AACAAAAATAATATGAAAATAGCGTATGATGCACTAGTTCTCATGATTATCATAATTTTTTTGAGTTCTCAAAAGAAGATCCTTATATATAGGGCATAATCATTTAAGAACTCCATATATTATGATAATCGTGAGAACTTCTATCTTAACGTATTGTTTCACATGATTTTTTCTCATCTAAGGCTAACATTTAATGTATGGATAAACATATATTTATTTCACAATATGTTTGCTATATGTTTGCTTCATATGTATATATGGTTCACAACGTGAAACTTTTTTACGTATAGTTGTTGTTTCACAAACAGATTAAAAAATTTACAAATTAAAAAGTTTATATTGTAAAACAAGTACATGTGAAAAAAAACACATTGTAAAACAAATTGAGAAATTAATCAATACTTTCTACTCGAGCTCAATCATGATCTATATGTTAATGATATCTAAATTCTAGTTTTCAATGAAAAAAATCATATAAAATAACATATGATGCAGTATTTCTCAAGGTTATCACAATTTCATGGATTCTCAAAAGAATGTCCCATGTATATATAGGGACAAGTTCAAACGAGAAGCTAAACAATTTACCAGCAGACGAGAAGTTTTAATTCATAAATCATTACATGGATGATACACAAGCTTAATCATATATGATTAAACACATGTTGCAAGACAACACATAAATGCTTAATCATACATGGTTAAACACACCCAAATGAGTGTAATCATATATGATACTGAAACTCCTCGCCTTCTCGTAAAATGTTTAAATTCTCACAAGATCCTTCTCATGTATATATATCACATACCAGAACATACCCTATGGATCGAAGGCACCATATCCTCCACGGGAATGAGGAATTCCTTGAGGTCGTTGAGGGTTGTGGACCTCTAGCATAGTTTCCCTCTCACTAGGTCTTATTAATGGAACTTTAGCAAGGTAAGTTTCAAAGCCAGTAAGTGAACATTTGCCCTTAATTTATCTGTGCCTGTGATTGTCCATATTCCTCCAGCAGCTCCAGGACTCAGAAAGTTGTTCAAAGAATATCCAGAGCCACCATTGAAGCTTCACATCCAGATAACTTTTACATAAAAAAGTAAACCAAATATAATATCGAATGACATTCCTAAATTGACAAAGGCTGCAGTTGCCAATCAAACTTGGAGCATATAATAACCATATTGTCTCTTCTTGATCCTCTTTATGCTTCGTATATATATATATATATATATATATATATATTTATATATAGGTTGTATTCACGTGAGACCAGTAAACATACATGCAAATATCCTATTGCTTTATTTGTTTCTTATGATCAACTGTCTACCTCTTCTTGTTCCTTCATTGCCTAAATAGATATCTATCCATTCATAAAATTGCTGGTGAAACATTGACTCATTCTAAATGGCATGCATGCTCTTGTGATAAGAAATGTCCTTCCTCAGAATGGTACGTGGATCCTGCTGAAAAATGGACATCGGGTGCATGTAAATTAAATTGGTTGCTTACAGTTAAGTTTCAGCTAGATGGATCGATCAATATGTGGCTCACAATTCTGACTCTTCCTCTCTGGTTGCTAAACTCGCTTATGTTATATGGATAGTACTCTCATTGGCAACCAACTTTTATTGGCCCTTATATCATCATGATATCATAAATGTTCTTCTTCATGGTTCTCTTCAAGAATAGGTATATGTGGAGCAACCATCAGGATTTGTTGCTAAGGAGGAGCATAAGATTATACGTATGTCGCCTTCAGAGAAATCCTCGTTAAGTTTGAAGCACAATCCTCGAGCATGTTTTGGCAAATTCAGCCAAGTTATTTTCAAAGAACGGAATAATTAATGGAATGCAGAAGTATAAGTCTAGTCATACAATTTTACAAGCGATTTGAAAGTGGTAGCATACTACTTGTAGTATATGTTGATTTTCTTATGTTAAAGAAAGTATACTGTCGATCTTCAAAAATGATTCAAGAAAATTGGTGGTGGCGGCAGCAGCCGTGGCGGAAGCTGAAGAGGACGGGACAATGGTGGTGGCCACGACGATAGTAGTGGTGGCGGCGGTGACGGTGGCGTCGACAGAGGTGGTGTTCCAACAGTGCAGTGGTGGTGGAGGTGCAGGTGGCGATGATGGTTGAGGCGGCGGCAACGACATGGGTCGCGACAGTAGCAGGTGGTAATGATGGATGAGAGGTGAACTGGTTTGATACTCTATTTAAGAAAAATCATAGCATTGGTGTGGAGATGCTATAATTCTCCTACAGTTTAATTACAACCAAAATTCAGACCATATATATGTCAAAATATGTCCGATCCACCTCCTCTTCAAACAATATGTCAGCTATGTAAAATTGCCATGGAGATACGTCATTATTTTCCACACCCAAAAACGAGTTGTAATCAATCGATCATTTCTTCCAAAAAATAACTGGAAGCTAAAGAGCAGTAGTTCACGCTGAAGCTAACTTCCATGAACAAGAAGACAATGCTCTTCTCAGTGGTAAGCTCATTACTCATGGCACAGTAAGCAGGAGTTGTACATTAAGATCAACTTAACAAGATCATGTCTACCATAAGCAGGTTGACCTCGATCCTCTTCAGATACATGCTCACATTGTGACTGATGTTTCTTCATTCTTGCCCGTTGCATCCAAAATCTGCGGCATCTTTACCTGAATCTCTTTGTTTTCCATTTCTAATAATGCTTCAATTCAACTGAACTCGTAAAACTACAAGAAGCCAAAAAAAGAGAACCCACAAGATTAGTACAACTTTCAGTTGGCCATTTCGAACACAGTTGCCTTGCAAAGAATACGGTGGGATAGGGCAAGCTAATGGGATATCACACTACAACAAGTGGACTTGCATAGGATACGGTGGCATAGGCCATCACTTCATGGTTCCATCATAAAGGCAAAAAGTTACGATTATGAAAGGTGTCACTATATAGTTTTTGAAACTGAAATGTCAGTGCAAGATTTCAATGACGGAGATGGTTAATGTTTCTGCCTTTATACAGAAAAGACCGAATCCCACTATTGTCAAATTTATTGTCTTTTAGCTTAACTTTTGGTTTTTTTATACACCTCTTATGTTTTTAACAGTATATGTAGACAGAACTCGAAGATATGTCTCTTCTATGCACCGACAAGAAATCAACCAACAGATCGATACTAAGTTTGTTAAATTTTCGTAGATATTTTTTTTAATCAAATTGTTACTACCACTTAAGAAAATTACGGTCCGCCTCTGCGCACTACCTTTACTAGAATCATATGATTACAATTAGATCACCGGAAGGTGAAATACACACAAATACAGACATCAAGAGAACAATGGAGGCAAGATCATAATGAAAGAAGTTACCTTTATCTTCTAAACCGAAAAATCATTAAAGATTTTCAACTGCAGAATAATGTATTAAAAATGTATTCTAATTTCTGAGATGGAAGAATATAACTCAACAGAATTTTACATTTTTGGTTCTTGAGCTTGATTCCAGTTTTCTCATTGTAGCTTTTTTTCCTTCTACTTTGTCTTGAAGGTCCATGAACCACCTTCTGGCTCTTATAGTTTACTCTCATGTTAAATTTATGAGCTTGATATGCTTTAAAATCAACACGACATTCTTCTCAGTGAGTTCAGTGTGCTTCTGAAATGTCAAAATCAAGAATCTTTTGATATCTTATATCAAAAATATGATATTTTAATTTGATTACAAGACTATTTCGTTGATTCATCATCATCAACTGTTTACGGAGTTCTTTCAAAAACCAACAAGTTTTTTGGTGATTTGCAAAAGCAGCAAAAATTGTAGACAACGGTTTGTTTCCTTGGATTCTAACTCGCTAATACTTGTTGCAGTACCGTCGTAATTTTGTATTACTGCATGCTAGTTAATTTCATCATCTTTCTCTTATGCACCATGGCCAGATTATGCAACACAAATGCAGATGTTAGTCTAGGTATATATACCGGCCATAAATTGATCTGTCTGATTTGATTTTATATAACCTCTTTTCAGATTGTATCAGATTTTAGGATCTCCTGATCCTCCACCATTGGTCAATCTTCAACGACGCTAATGATATTGATCAGTTAAGTGTTTATCGACATCTAAGCAATGATCATTCTTCTTCATAACAAGGAGTTGAGGATAGACTTCTCTTTCTAGCTTTCTAAACACCCCAAAATTCCTATTGAAATTTTGTTAATTTGAGTTTCATCAGTAGATTATGGCTTGAAATACTAGACAACACAATCACAATTACCTTCCCATTTTCTACAAACGCCAAACAAATAGCACCTAGAAAATGAAAATATTAAATGATGTCCATAACATAAAAACTTAGCAATGAGCAAATTAAGTCATACAAGAAACATTGAAACTTAACCAAGTTCACATAATAGTTTCCATTGTTTTGGAGACTAAACACTATCCATAACTACCCCTCCCTCACACATGCAGATTAAGTTCATACAAAGAGGCTGCTAAGTTAAACCGCCTTCACTACTTTACCACGTCTCATGAATTTTTTAGCAGTTGGTATGCTAAACTCAGCTGGATTCCTGCTCATAGCACATATATAAGTCCCAGATTTAGTTTGCTCAACATGAGGTAAACCAGCACCATCAATCATGTTGACTTCCACAGGCGGTTTGGACACCATCAACNTTAGTTTGCTCAACATGAGGTAAACCAGCACCATCAATCATGTTGACTTCCACAGGCGGTTTGGACACCATCAACCCCGAAGCAGGTGGCACAACTCCATCTAGTCCAGACGGGCTCTTATGCTTTGCAACAGATAATGTTGGATCTTCTGTTGCAGTCTGAGATGATGTCTCTGTGTTTACCCATGCTTTAGAGAGTCTAAGCAACTGCAATACGGCCATGGATTCATTATCAGTTGGAGGGGAACTCTCCCTGATTCTCTTCTTAACACGACCAGAAGCTGTCTCTGGGTTATTGATTGAAATAGTGATGGGGGGCTGAACTGAATGATGAGCTCTTTTCACGCCATGTGATGGTCTTGAATGGCTCTCCTCTTCTGTAAAACGCCTCTGATTCCCATCCAAGAGCTTCAAAACCTCCCTTGCACAATCTTCTTGAACAGTTTCTCTATTGCTTTTACGTCCACGTGATAAAAGAGAATCCTGAAAAAATCACATAAATTGAATTGAAAATAAAAATTTGGACCATGCTATTTGATAGTAGAATGTCTGAAAACTGTTCATAGACAAAACCCAAAATTAAAAATGAGAATTGTATAGGGGTTGTTGGATATATCTAGTTTGTGTGTGATTATCGACCATAACATGGACAATCTTCTAATTAAGCATGGGGATGAAAATAAAGGCATAAACAGAAGAAGAGTGTCTAACCTCAGTTGAAAACTCTTTACGCTTGTTTGTCATCTGTGAATCTAGTTCATTAATCCTATTTTTTCTCAAGTAATACTTGGAACCAAGTTCTGAATCATTTCCACGATTGTCTTCAGACACAGACTTCGACCTTTTACCCTTATCAAGTCTCGGCTCTGCAACTTGAGGGGCCTTCCTTTTGTTCTTCAATGCATCAATTCTCTTAGAACTTTCTCGGACAGACCTTTTCCCTCTGATAAATGTGCCCAAAGTGACTTCATCAGAATCGTCTTCACTAGTTTCAGCAGTGAATTCACTGTCAACATTGCCTTCACTCCTATAAATACAAGAACCAAGCTCCTTGTATATATCAGACACCAAGCGGAATTTCTGTGGCTTCCTTCGTGCCAAGTTCCTTCGTCTCTTATCCTTTCCAGGAGCCATAGAATCGTCAGTGATGCTTTTTTCATTCTGGCACCGAGCATCTCTCGACTCGAGATCAGATGATTCTGAGGGTCCATTATTCATAGCATTGGCCCCATTATCATTGAAAACACCATCTTGTACTGGGTTATCATTTCCAGATGCTATAGCATCTTCATCAGAGATGCTGTTTTCTTTTTGGCTTTGAGCAACATTCTTCGCCTTGTTAGAAACCAATTCTGGTGATTCATCACTGAAAGCATTGACATCATGACCGACAACTGCAGTTTCTTGCAGATTATCTATTTCAGCAGCTACAATGTCATTAGCAAAGCTTATTTCATTCTGGCATATTGCATCCTTCACCTTGCAAGCAGCAGACTCGGAGGGTGTATTGATAGTCTTGGCAGCATTATCATCAATAACTGGATCTTGGGGCTTATCATTTTCAGCCACAATAACATCTCCAGTGATGTTTGTCTCATTTTGCAATCGAGCATCCTCTGCCCTTCTAGTAGCTTCCGCTAAGGGTCCCCCATTAGTAGTACTGTCAACAGCATCATCACCAATAATCTTATCTGCAAAACCTAAAGTCAGTTTTGAATTCAAAAGGTCGAGATGCATGATTGATACCCTTACAGAATTTTTGTTCCAAATAAATCTCTCAAAGGCATATATATATACATGCATACATATATATATACACACACACATTGGGAAGTCATACCTGTAGGAGTTTTAGATCTAGCCTCATGCACCTCAGAATTTCCTACTTGAGATGCTGTGATAACTGAAAATTTTATCAACATCAAATAGTCAACATCTCGGATCAAGGTTTTTTAAGTTCTATAGTAGAATCTTTTTCGTCACTTACGGTTTGGAGCTTCTACATCTTCTGGAATACTGTTAACCAAAGCATTATTGTCCTCTCTAGCCTCATTCACTTCAGTATTTCCTACTTGAGATGCTGTGAAAACTGAGGATATTATTAACATCAAATAGCCAACATTTGGGATCAAGGTTTTTAAGTTCTATAGTAGAATCTTTTTCGTCACTTACGGTTTGGAGCTTCTATATCTTCTGGAATACTATTAACCAAAGCATTATTGTCCTCTCTAGCCTCATTCACCTCAGTATTTCCTACTTGAGATGCTGTGAAAACTGAGGATATTATTAACATCAAATAGTCAACATCTGGGATCAAGGTTTTTAAGTTCTATAGTAGAATCTTTTTCATCACTTACAGTTTGGAGCTTCTGTATCTTCTGGAATACTTTTATCCAAAGCATTATCGTCCACTAGGAGTAGTGAAGCAAGAACCTTGTCTGCCTCAGGATTACCAGACAGTTTAAAGGGACAACATTTCTTCCAATCAATTTTCCGAACCTCAGCAACATACTCACTGCATTCAAAGAGAAATTAAGTACATGTTAAAAAAAATTAAGTCAAGCAAAATGAAAAGTATATAGATAACAAATTTGTGCATATACACACAACACATTATATTGCAATATGCATCTGTTGTATGCAACTGATCACAAGCATTCATAAACAGCAGAACATCAATGGTCCATTATGGATCTATATATCTTTACAGGGATTAATTTTCTTGTTTAGTAGCCACTGAGATCCTAAGACCTGTGGCATTGGTTCGACTTAGCACGACCAAAGCTATATACTGATGCCAGCACGAATGAGATCAGAAGCACACCCACCCTTTTACAATTCTGTTGGAGGTATGGGTAGGGTGGCATATAATCAGTTCACACACACACACATATATGTGTATATAATATGTATATATATATATATATATGTTTCAAGGATCCAATTGAAGAATATTAATAGAGTGAAGAGATGTGATCAATACAAAACCCAAATTAAGCAAGTTATAAACACATTATTTGAAAATTTAACAAGCTTAACAGATGCTTATTAATGTAGAAGCCATATATACATACCGAATACAAAAAGGAATGAATCCAGTCAATTCACTTGGTTCAGCACTTCCTTCTCCTGTGGAATTCATCTCCATTGAAGCAATTGTAGACTGAGAGCCAACAGCTGTAAAATCAAGACTCAGCAAATGAGACAATATCTGCCAGAAGCTTGAAAACCCCTAACTGAAAACAAATCAGGCACAGATCAGTCCCAAGATAACTGCAATCATATACATATGATGCAAATAATTCTAGATAGAATCATGTGCAACATGTTATGTGAAGAGATGACCTGAGTCAATGTTCAGTCCCTCCTGCAGAAAATTGGAGTCATCATACACAAATATCAATATAGCATAGAGATGACACAATTAATTCCAAGGAGGGTTTCAGATTACTTGAATTCATGATCTGTTATACAAGGAAACGTTTAGATCTACATTCAACTCTGGATCAACTTTGTTGATTGATTAAAACCGATTAATATCCAATCTAAATTATGAGATTGAAACGACGAACAGAAACAAGCATGAAAAAGCGATAGGCGAAGCGCAGCGGCGCCGCTTCCATGGACAAAACCCTAATTTTATCACACAGCAAAAATTGGCAAAGTTAACAACAAGAAACACATCAATGGTTGGCGAATCTTCTTTAGACGACGAAGCCCTTAACGATTTAAACACATAAAAAGCTAAAGACAGAGATGAGATGCTCACTTATCTCTCACATGCGGCGGCAAGTTGAAGAGAAGATCGCCGATGGATCCATATCTAATTAGATGGCCTGAAGCCCATCGATCTTCGATCTTGTCAAGCACCGATAGAAAAGTGTTGGCAAGTTCTCTGCGGAAGCAAGAACAGCGAATCGCAGCTTGAAAGACTAAGCCGGCTGCTTAGGCACAAAGGGTATTTGCTCGCACGGGCTGCGAATTGAAACCAAAAGTCCGAATAATATCGCTTTAGCCTATTTTATATCGAGAAGGATGTACCTATATATATATATATATAAACGATGTATCCATCGTGAATCAGCATTTTCAGACACCAAAAGCTTACGAAATAATATAAAATAAATGAAAATAAAAATGTATTCAAATAATCAACACGCACTGCTTTCTAGTTTCTTCTACATAAAATCATACCATCAAACAAAATGCAAATATCGTTGCCAAACAAACTTCATCGTCCAAATTCGTCAAAAACTATTGCAATAATCATATTTTTTTTCCAAACAAATCGCAATAGCAAAAATTTTAATTAAGAAAACACCAACTTTATCATCACAAACGCACATAAATTCATACATCTTAATAAATTAAGCCAAGGATTTGTAAAGAATACAACTTTACACCCAGATGAACAGAATGGAAGTAGGCATATTGATCATAAATTCGATTGTTCGAACCCTAATGGCCAACGCCCTGATATAATACATACAAACAGAAGACCTACTAAAGATCAAATTGATACAAAACGACTAAACCGCAACTATACCAAACTATACACAAGTAGAAGATGTATATATGGTAAATCTTAATGGAAACAACAGATCAAACTCACCAAATATTTGATTTCAAGTAAAGTTGATGGGTTTAGTAAAGAGCCCGAATAAATGCAAACCCATATGAGATCTTGAGCTGTTGATGAAGAATTCAGCAGAAAGTTCAGGACTTTTTCCGTGGGTGATGTTTAAAATTGATAAGAGGAAATCTTGATCATGGAGTCAGAGAAACCCTAACGTGATTAGGTCGAGAGATATACTAAAAGAGTGTGTGTGTATTTTGTTTTAATGTATAAAATAATATTATATTTTATATAACAATTGTGAGAGAGATGGTGAGGGAAATGTATCGTGAAGGATACGTAAACGTATGACGCCACGATCGTATGCATGTGACCAGAAGAAATGGCTAAATGACATGAACAACGCTGACGTGTAGTGACCTTCAAGTTTGGCTATTTGTTACCCTTTTACCCCTGACAAAAGAAGCTTTTATAAAGAACCCTGGAATACAATTCAATTCCACTTTGCCCTTAAAACCCCACCTTCAAATTCAATTCCACTTTTAAAGCAACTGGTCGTACTGAAATTAGACGGCTCGTATAACGGGTTGGATATCCAGATTAATAAAAAAAACCCCACCTTTAAAGAAAAAGACAAGGGTGAATGTCTTTATTTTTATTTGTTTTGAGGGAATGGAATCTATCAAGTAAATTGGAAGTGGAAAAGAATTGAAATGTAAGATTATTAGGTTTGAAGGATATTTGGTTGAAAAATGAAATATGACTTATAAAATTACAATAAAATGATAAGAAAGTAACCAAAGGACCTCTTTTTTAGTATGTTTTTGTTTTTTTATTTATAAAATAATAAATATTAACATTTGATATAAAAAGGTATGATTTATTAAATAAAGAGTAAATAAAGGATATATCATATTATATTGTATTGTATTGTATTATATTATATTGCATTATAGAGTAAATTACATATTTGGTTCATAAGGTATATCAATTATTACGGATTTAGTCACTTATCTTTTCATTTATTACATAAGAAACCTTCACGTATGTAGTTTTTTTATGGATTTGGTACCCGAGGCAAATAGTTTTTTATGGATTTGGTCCTTCACACTAACGCTCATCTAATTTTTCCGTTAACTATAAGGGTAAATTGGTCTTTTTAGTTTTTTTCTTCATTTTATCATTTTTTAGACCATAGGGACCAAATATGTTATTTATCATTTTAAATTTTTTTAATCACTTTATTTTATTTATCATACCAAATATCTGGGTAAACCCTCTCGCCAACATCCCTGATCCCAAAGCTCCATCGTCGATAAACTCACGATCGCCTTTGTGCTAGTAAACCACTTCTGTTCGAACCATTGACTCCTCGATCCATTGCACTTCCCAACCAATGGCCACCTCTATAATAACCCAAGTCCTAGTTTTGGGTATTTAATGAAAATAAAGTGTAGAGTTAGAAAGAGGTTCTATCTGCAGGGAGCTAATCATGTAAATTATGGCTAAAAGGGAGAGGGTCTCTACTCTCTCTCATTCCAATATTTTGAATTTTAAGGTGAGTGTATGTGTTCTTCTTTTTGGGAGAAAAGTGGGTGTGAAGAGAAATCATTGAAGATATAATGTTTTGGTGTGAGTTTTAGCCCCTAAAATGTTGTAGATATGATGTCAAATTGGTTTTGGGGTTTGATTCTCGAGTAGTACTGTGTAGGCGAAATAGTGATGAACGCGAGTTTCATGCGGGTTTGGTCGCATGAAAGTCACTTAAGCTACTACTTCCCAATTTTCAGTTTTTTTTTCTAAGAACAGTTTGGGGTTGTAGTTTTGTTGAGGGGTTTATTAGTGGTTTAATTGGAGGTCTTTTGGGGGTTTTAACATGTCTTTTGGTAATCCAAATTTAGGTGTTCAGTTGGTGAATTCTTAGCCTAAGAGAGTGTGAATAGGCTTGGACTTGGTGAGTTCCTTTTTCTATTTTGACGAATGAGCACTTGATTTTCATGTTGAAGTTGTTTAATATCTTGAAAGGATATCGTTGGCGGTATATTCGAGCATTAGTTATTTTGAAGTGTGACTTCTTGTGTAAGTATGTGTAGTTGAGTCTTGATCAACGGGAGATGGTATCGAAATAGAGCACATGAATTTGCTGTATGTAGCTCATGATAAGGGCAGGTGTGTAGCCCAGTAATTTGGTTACAAGTGTGCATGACTGTCAGTGTGATCAATTGTTGCAGCGTGTGTCGGTGTGTTTATCATACTAGTGTGATAATTCAACGTTTTCAATTATGTTCTAATTAATAGTTTATTGTGCCAACTATCATATTTGAGGGAATTCAGTATAAATATGTTCTAACCCTTGCTTTTATAAAAATTGAAACCTTGTCATGAAGGTACCAAGAAGGGAGTACTAGCTAGGGTTGAAGGGGAATGTGTGATTCTCATGGATTGAAGTGTGGGAGTGACCTACTTGTTTGATAGTCGTTTAGATTTGATTAGTTTTCTGTAAAGAATCTCAACTATAGTGTTATTACTTTTCTGTTGTAATTCTTGAGGTAGTGTTGATATTGTTGTCCTTTATCTAACATTCGTACTTGTCGGTTGTCAATTGTTGTCACTTATTACGGATTTGATTCTTTATCTTCATTTATTAAATAGAAACCTCCACATATGCAGTGTTTTAAGGATTTGGTCCCTGAGGAAAACGAGTTTTTATGAATTTGGTGGTCCTTCACACTAATGGTCGTCCAACTTGTCTGTTAACTATAAAGGTATAAATTGGTCTTTTTAGTTTTTCCTTTACTTTATCATTTTTTTTAGATCACGTAGACCAAATATGTAATTTATCATTTTAAAACTTTAGTTACTTTGTTTTATTTATCATACCAAATATCTGGTAAACCCACCGATCTGGGGAAACCCTCTCGCCGACACCCCTCACCCTACAACTCCATCGTCGATAAACCCACAACCACCTCTATCACTATAACTGGTAAACCACCTCTGATCGAACCATTGTCTCCTTGGTCTGTTGCACTTCCCAACCATCGACCACCTCTATAATAACTTAAGTTCTAGTTTTATGATTACTGAAACTAGTTGTTTACCCTTTTTCAAAACTGAAGTTTGGGGTTTTACTTGATTTAGTGTTTAGGGTTTCATCTTGCTTAATGGAATTGTGATTTAGGATTAGGGGATTTTGAGATTGTTCATGTTTGGGTGATGGTGCAACAAGTGGGACGATGTGGGGGACGCTAGAAAATCCATTAGGGTTTTGGATAATTAGATTATTCTTGATTTTGAGTTAGGGTTTCGAATAATTGGATTTTTCCTGATTTTGAGTTAGGATTTTTGATTGCTTCTTTTTTGAGTTATGATTCTTGATTGTTCTTGCTTTTCCGTTAGACTTTTTAAGTGGAAAACATGATGATTTAAAGGAAAACGAAAAACATTATTAAAAACATACATCTATTATATATAATATAATGATGCATAAAATATAATTTAAAAAAATAAATAATCATAAAATAAAGGAAATCAATAAATTGACCATTTTGCCCTCTTACTCAAGGATCAAACTAATGACGTATACAATACTTGAATCATCGGTGTAGATGCTACGTAGTTGGTTTTCATCCTTTAAAGACTACGAGTGTAATAGGAGCATAAGCAGCCACCCTTGAAAGAGGCGTAATAGCTCACTAATCAAGCGCTCTTGTGCCAAAGATGAACGGGGCTAAGCGACGCTCTTGAATGAAACAAGTTTATATTCATAAGTATGTATAACAGTTTGTAATAGAACATGTTCGTATGTATAACAGTTGCAATGGAACAAGTTTATAGGTCATATATGATTACATTAGGTTCATATGTGTAATAGATGTAATGAAACAGGTTCATAGAACGTGTTTTTCCCTGTTTTTTCCTTCTGTGTCTCCAATATGAATTCTTTTTTTCTTTTATTTTACTTATTTAGTTTGTTTCAATCTTGGTCTTTCATCAAAAAATTGGATGGATGTGATTAGTTTGTAAGGTTTGTATGAAATGGATGGTTTCCATCAGCCACCATGACCCCTTTCCTCCCTCCATCCTCTTCCTCATTTCTCTAGCAATAGGTTATTCACCTCCCCAATATCTTCCATATCTGCCATTCAACCTGTTACAACTATGAGAGATAAATGACGACCAACGCCTCCTTCCCTACTCTGTCTCCGGTGAAACTTACACCCAACAGACCCCCATTGATGAAACACACATCTCGTTATATCATCTTGATCTGTTCATCTTTTCAACTCTCTCAATCCATATATGTTTCATCTTTGTGTAGTTGTAAGTCAATGGTTTCATATGGTTTTAGTTACAAGGTTTGAACCAAAAGATAGGTTTTGTCTCTAATTTTCAGTATGGATTGTCCATGGATGTATCTTGAAACCGATATAAGTGTTTGAAATTATAAATGGGTTCTAGTTCCAAGCACAGTATGTTTATGTGAGATGCTTGTATTATATGTTTTGTGTGTGCGTTGGGGGGAGGGGGAGGG
>NC_037530.1:38281639-38283549 GCF_001531365.2 Cynara cardunculus var. scolymus
AGGGGGAGGGGGAAGGGCAAGGGGAGTCATGGTGTGGGGTTTCACCGGAGAAGAAAATGGTGCCAGAGAACATGAGTGGCCGGTGTCGAAGTAGCCGATGGTCGACAGGAGGCCAAGAGGGCCTGCTTCACCTGGAAAATAAAGGTATCATATGTATATATAAAAAAATGAAATATAATATAAAATATTTTTTAACTTTTTTATTGAGAATAATATATATATAAATATAATGTCTAGAATGCCCACCAAGTTAACCTATTTAACAAATGCTTTTAACAGGTGTTAGAGAAAAGGGACCAAAAGCATGTGCAAATATAAACCACGGGGATGTTTTCTATAATTATTTTGATTTAGGGACGCACAACGTAATTTTATATAAACAATAGGACCAATCATGTAATTTATTCCATATTATATTATATTATATTATACTACTATATTATATTATATTATATTATATTATATTATATTATATTATATTAATGCTCTTAAAAGATGTATCATATTATATTATATTTGTAAAAACATGGCTCTTTTAAATAAAGAAAAAGATCATGTCTGTTTAAAAGACATATCATCATTTCATCCTTATGAAGAGGAATTGAAGATTTAGTAGTCTTAACAATATGTTTAAAACCTAATCTTTCAAAAGTTCCAATTTTGTAGATTAACTTGGGTTCAACTTTTGGAATAGTCCAATTGCTTAGAAGATCTAAATTCTGGGGAATATCATATTCCTCAGTAATACTGTTATGAACAGTTTCATCATTTCCAGTTCTAAATAGATTCATAAGAATCACACAAAGATAGAGGAAAGGAAAAGAGTTAAAACAGAGTTTGAATAGATATAAATACACAAAACATGGCTTTGATACCATTTATGCTCCCGTGGTTATCAACCCCTTTAATATGATGAACTATAAAATCAAAAGGAGCAAGATGAGCTTGCCTGGCTTGTTCTTATTCAAAAACTTTCAACTTTACAAACATGAAGGAAAATGGAGAAATTTAGAAATTTGCTTCAAAAAACTCTGATTTCAAAGAGAGACAGGCCCCTCTTTCAATAGAGCCAAGGAAACTCAAGAGAACAGTTGTATTACAGACTAACAACACCAGCTGTATAACAGACAAAAGACTTTATGAAAAGTCATAAAGGGAGAATAATTCAGGCTTTATAAAAGCCACTTTTGACAAATTAGCACATTTGTCTGAAAAAGAGCTGAAAAAGCTATTTTCCCTGTTTCAACGAATCTTTTAAAGTCTCTAGAGCATCTTCTAGAGAGATGACAATTTCCTCTGATCCTTCTAAGCTTTGAGCATCTTGTTGAAGGTCATAATTCATAGATGCATCTGACCTTGAAGGACAGGGTCCTATATTATCATAGAGATCTTTTTTCATATTTTCAATATAAAGATATATGATTTCTCCTTAAGAAAGAGTTCCAACATACTTCTGAGAGATCTGCTGAAAAGGACTTGGAATCTCTGAGTCCTCCTTGACTTGCTTCTGATCAAAATCCTGCTTATAAAGCTGAATTTTCTTCTCAATGGTGTTATAAAGATCAGATCCTTCTATAAGCGTGGATCCTGGACAAATACGATCTAACTTGTCCCAATATTTAGTAAGACTTTGCCTTTTAATACAAGGAATCATTAAATCATTGTAACCAAAAATTGGTTTCCATTTCCAAATCTAGGGAAAACCATTTCCAAAAATTGGTTTCCATTTTCGTTAACACAACAGAAGCATGAAGGCCACTGTAGATCCATTGGTATACGATGCATGAATGATTRGCTTTASTRCAAGTGGGAGATTGTTAGTGAATGCCCAAAAACCAATCATATGATGATTGTAACTTTGAGTTTGTTTCATGAAATTGATAAATATAAAGGCATTGCCCATTTTATTA
>NC_037530.1:38283779-38293770 GCF_001531365.2 Cynara cardunculus var. scolymus
AGTAATGTATTTTGACATTTATTCTAATCATTCCGTAACTGGGTGACAGAATGATACTTGGGTATGTTGCATATCACATAATAAAATTAGCATGTATCGAGATAGGATTTGTCCCTCCTTTATGACGGGAGTGATGTCTCTAGGCCCCTTGATAAATATATACTATAGAAATGCATGCATGCTTAGATAATTGATATGAGATATCATTATCTATTTTTAGTAGTATATTAGGGAATCAATAAACTAGAGATTGGACATAACGAGAATGACACATTCAATGTCTCGTGTTCAACCTGGACATCAAGGACAAAAGAATTAAATATGTAAAAATAAATTTGACTACAAACCGATAATTTGTTGTATCACCAATTCTCGTCATTTGGGTAACGATGATGTATTGCTAGATACCGCTCATCGTTTATAACTATAAATATGAGATTTATATTTATTGCCAACATGTCGATAACCTATTGGGTCACACGCTTTGAACATATTCGAATAAAGAGTTTCAATAATTAAAATGTTTAATTATCATATCTGATTTATATCGATTTTATCTGATTAAATAAAATCAGATATTATTTATGTTGGACATAAATAAAGATGACTAGGGATGACTTTGTAAGAGAGTGATGGTGCATGGAAGGTCTTACACTCAAACATGGTGGAGGCATGGTGGAGGTATGGTAATGGTTAGGCCATACATCCCATGTCCATATAAAATGTATGACATTTTTTATGCTAGAGAGTTTTTGGTCTTGCAATTTTCTCTCCTAAAACCACCTACAACAATATGCTCCTTTTTCTTTCTAAGTTTTGAAACCGTGACTAGCATCACGAGAAGGCAAAGGATTTGGATTGTTCGCGTGGATACTGTGGAGGCATCAAACTTTGTTTGTTGCTGTGATTCAAAGTCTCGCTAACTGTGAGGTATAATTTCGAAACACCCGATTTATTCCGGTTCGTATGGATCCTTGGAGGGTTATGGTTTTATTTTCCGTTGTGCTTGAGATCCCATAACCCAACACCGTTGTCGATTATGTTGTGATAATAGTTGATAAATTGAAGACTTCTTATAATGCAATTTTACTGTGATAATGATGTAATGTTATTGTGATTCGTAAACCAGTGATAATCACGTTCACAATCATCGATTACATTTGTTCATTATGTGATTTACAATTTATTTTTCCATTTTTACCATGCATGTCTTCAATATTTCTAAAAAACGATAGAAATTTATTTAATATTTTACTGCTATCATAACTGTGGCTTAAAACAGAATGATGGATTTACAACTGTTCTCGTATTTACGTAAATTACATATGTTTTTGTATGCCTTAAATAAAAAATTCCAAATATAAATAATAAGAGCATAAAAGTCATTTATTTATATAAAAGTTATTTAATATATTTATTTAAGATTTTTCTTTTTATCATTTTTGTGATTTTAATGAAATTTAATTTTTTATTTAAAAATTTTAGTTTTTATTTAAGGCATTTGAAATAACCATAATTTAATTTTTCGTTTAACGAATTTATTTTTTATTTAATATATTTACAATGTTCTAATTAATTTTTTTTCCAATATTTTTCTTAATCACATGTGGTTTAGAACGTGAAAAACAGTTATTCGAATTAAACACTGAAAAAGAATAATAAAAACAAAAATCAATGTGATGTGTACATTAAATATGTATAAGATCACATGTAATTCAAAACATAATTCATAATTTACAAATATCAAATCTCATGTTGTTGATAACTTACATTTCTTTTTCATTTAAATTTACTATGATCAATATCACATATGATATTTTGACAAAAACTAGTGACTTCTTTTTTTGAAAAAAAAAACGTGGATTAATTGTGGATATCACATGTGATTTTTGACAAAAATTATAAAAGAAAATTCTTAATTAAATTACTTCAATAATAAAATAAATATTTTAAATGAAAAACTAAATTAATGGTTATTTAATAAAAAAAAATAATCATATTTAAATCACAAAAATTGTTAAAAAAATTCAAAATAATATCTTAGTTAAATGCATATTTCTTTTGTAAACATGAGAACCAAAGTCGGTGGTTGATTAGAATTTAGATAACTAATCAATGGTTAAACATAAAATGCTTATTTGAGAAGTGATTAGAAGTAAAAATGGAAGTCTGATCATGCGCTTACCATTTTGACTTTTTATTTTCTTTTTTAATTAAAAAAATTGTTACCCTTAATTTTTAAACTAAATTATCTTATAATAATTAATATTTTAATCAAACAAACTACATCATAAAATCGAGCATTTCATTATCTTCGATTTCACATCCATCTCGATATAGTTTTTTTGTTTTTGACTTTTTTTACATCAAATAATGTATCTATGTAATATTCATTAAGAATATTTATGCATATTCTCATGTTTACAACAGTTCTTTAATATTCATATATTAGTATGATATTCATCATGAATATACAACTTAGTATATCATTCATCATGAATAGTTATGTATTTTCACGTGTATTCAAAAAATCTTTTGTATTCATACATCACTATAACATTCATCATTATTATACATTTTCATTATAACATTCATCATGAATATATATATATATATATATATATGTGTGTGTGTGTGTGTGTGTTCACGTGTATAGAATAACTTTTCAATATTAATACTCATTATGAGTAGTATGTATATTAATGATGAATATTATGATGAAATAGTATATTCCTAATGAATATCATACTGATTTATGAATGTTGAAAAGTATAAATATTCATGATACATAATATTTATATTATGATGAATAAAATGTATCATATTGATGTATGAACACTAAAGAATTATTGTCTTCATGTGAATACAACAACTAGATTCATTGATTGTGGTTTTGGTGCATGTATGACTACGTGAGAAGGGTTCACTCTATTTTACATAAAATACAACACACGTATGCAAACTGTAGTTAATAATATATGCAAAGTACAATCTGTAATTAACAATATGATGGATTAAGTAGAAAAATGTATCGACATATATATATATATATATATATAATCAAAGATTTGTATACTTTGTTTTTAACTTATTTACAATATATATATATATATACATATATATATATATATAATCAAAGATTTGTATACTTTGTTTTTAACTTATTTACATCTAAATCAAAATATTTATAAGTTGATGGAGATGGTGGGTATACACATGACATGCACCTAAAAAGAACACAAAGGAACATGTGGACTTCTTGTAAATATATGTTACCACTAAAGATATAGACATGAAAGTACCCTTTGCCTAAAAGATGTCTCTTTTTTACATTGCCAACAATGTTTGATTTATAAGCTTTTGTCTTGATCATAATTCATGTTGCATGCAACTTTGCTATTAAAATTTAGGAACCCTTTGAACTGTAAATTAAACTCGACTGTTGGTGATTTTGAATTTCATATTCTTTTCTATTAAAGATTATCGCTTTTTCATTCGTAGTTTTCAAATGATCTGTGACATAAACACGCTTTATGTTCTAGGAAAGACGAATGTAAGGAAATAAAAGAAAGTTGAAAACGAACCATTAGATCGTCACTAAGATTTTTAATTGACTGGTTTTCTTGAATATTTTGTATTTTCTTTGGTTTTTAATTGTGTCACGTTTCTGATATTCCTAATTGAGAATGCTCTCAAATATTTAAAAATCCATTTCCCAAAAGTGAATGTTTATCTATCGAGGATTATGGCTTCTCTTAGAGAGAAAGAGACGATTAACCAGTTAGGTTCCTAACTGGTTTATATTGGTCTCTGCCCTCTCATGTTGATAGATTCTTCAAACTGAAGAAATAAATCTTTAAAACAAAAAATACATTCAACTTTAGTAGATTCTTCATTTTAAAGTTTACAATATTTATTATATTATTAAAATCTTTCTTTCATTTAATAAAATACTATTTTTCTTTCTAAATATTTATTTTCGAAGCTCCTTATTGTTGGAAATATATTAAATAACATTTTTCCATGTTGTAATCATTTTTGGAATGTTCTCCTAATTTGGAGCATCTTCAACAGATTCTACAAAATAGAGATTTTGACAAATTTTGTTCCAACAAATTCTCCAAAATAAAAAAAGTTGCAGAGAAGATGATGAAAATCTCTAAATTTAGAGATTTATAAAAAAAAATGGTTATTTAGAGCATTTCCAACAGATTCCCAAAAAAATTCTAAAATAGAAAATCAAAAGTTGAAAGCTCTAAAAAAAACTTACATTCATCTTCAATAGATTCCATATTTTGTAGAATCAAACATTTATTATAATATTAAAATATTTTATTATAATATTAAAATATTTTATTTATATATTAAAATATTATTTCTATCTTTAAATAATTATTGTCAATGTTTTCTATTAATAGGAAATATATTAAAAATATTTCTTTCACATGATAATCATTTTTAAGGTAATCTTTATATTTGGAGAAAAAAAAAATCTTTTATACTTTCTCCATTTTAAAGATTTTAATTTTAGTTCAAATTCTATATTTCCTCATTTTATTAATTTTGAAAAATTTGTTGAAGATGCTCTTAGGAAAGATAAATAATTTTTTATTATTTTTACCACTGAGATCCTTTTAAAATTAATATTTAAAAGAAAGAAATAATATTTTACAAATTGTATTGAATATTTTAATAATATAAATAACAAAGTAATCTCCAAAATGGAGATGTAATTGAAGATTTTGACTTTTAATTTCCTACAAGATTTTGACTTTTAATTTCTTCATTTTTGGAGAACTGTTCTGAAGAAGTTGTTGGAGCAAAAAACATGCTCAAAATCCCTAAAATCTATATTTTCTCTATTTCAGATAATCGGTTGGAAACGCTCTTTTCCCAAAAATGCGTAATTGGTTGGACTTGACTGATTCCTAATCAATCGTAACGATTTCTCTTCTAACCAGTAAAAGAATCAATCAAACAACATAGTCTAAAATATTTTTTTAAATAAAATATTAAAAGTTAAAATCTTTAAAAAATTAGATCCAATTTCCAATGACTACAATTTTTTTAGCAATTTTAGAATTAATTATTATTAAAATATTCGATACATTTAATAAAATATTATTTCTTTCTCAAACATTTATCTTTAATATCTTTTATTAGTGAAAAAGAATTAAAATATTATACGGAGTTTTAGATATTTCTCTATATTTAAAGATTTTCATATTTTCTTTCTATCTTTTTTATATTTTATCATACAATATAGCATAAATATTTGAACACAAAAACTCTTAAATTATCAAAAATTTCTATTGGGCAAAATGCATGAAAAACTAACGTACTTCAACTTGATTCCTATTTTAGGTAATGTACTTTCAAAACTTCTATTTTGGTACCTAAGATGTAAAGTTTTAAACATTTAAGTACCCGGATAACCGGTTGGGCACTAATTGTAGATTAAAAAAAGATTAATTTTAGATTAAAAAAAATCTATGTCACTAACCACGTTAGCAAATAATACCGAGTTAGATACCACATCACTCACCACATTAACATGATAACTTGTTACTGGATACTTAAATATTTAAAATTTTACATCTTAGGTACCAAAATAAAAGTTCTGAAAGTATGTTACCCTAAATAGATATTAAATTAAAATACGTTACTTTTTTCATACAATTTACTCATTTCTATTATAACATAAGTGTCAATTTGTAACGTTATCAAAGAATATCCCAAAAAAACATATACTTTTTGGTCGGTTACTAATAGACATATACATACTCCATTCAAACTCAACTTAATTTTAATGCGATCTAAATAAGATAGTGTACGAGAAAGCCATTGTTGATGAGGTTGCTAACCTCATCATCTTTCGGTTGTAATTATCGTTATTTAGCATGTTAAATGTGTGATTTTGAATATGACCCTAAAATTTTGGGGTCCAAGGCCACTCGAGGTTGAACCTTTTTTTTTATTAACTTCAATATTTAACCCACGACGACCACCTGCTTTGCAGGTAGTCCGGAGTCACCACACTTGAACCTCCGTGACCACAATGAGATTTTTATTCATCTTTGGATTTGAACCTGGACCTCCAAACACTTTTGACTTTTAGAGCTCAAGCTCAAACCAATTTGACACCACCCTCGTGGTTAGTAATCAGCCTTTTTACGCAAATAATATATGTGGAAATCATTATACAAGTGATCATATAGTAGTGTGGTTTTATCATGAACTTTCTCCTGTTATTTACAGACCAAAATTCAAAATAACCTAATCAATAATTAATCGCTATAGAAATATCAATAATAACCTATATTGTGGTTCATGACACCGGGACTGACCCTCGTAAACTTTTAGTTAAAAACAAGCTCAACATAAACAGCAACATTGCCTATCGCCTCACCTGCGACGGTTGATCAAACTCAACCCAACAGACGATATATTTCAATACGGCAAAGGGAGGATGTTACCCTGCTCATTATACCCCAAGCTCCTCGAGTGCGTTCTTCCAATACATATCTCGCACCAAAACTCAACAAGCAGAGTCCAGGAGATCAAAAGCATAAAGCCGCAGCCTAATTCCCAAGAACATATGGCACCTGTGTATCAAGATTTTACGTTAATAATTAGATGTGGGTCCTAAAGAGTAGTTGATCATATTGTGAGAATATGTGGAATACCATTAGATTACTCTCCAAAAGAGTCCAAGGAGAGAACAGATGTGGGACACTAACAGATATAATGAAATAGGATCGGATTCAGAGGAAAACCGCAAAAAAAATGAAAAACTGAGAAACATCCTAGTAACTATTCATCAGGACAGTATGCACATGTGCGTATAAGTAATTTGTAAGCAATTTGCATGTTATCCAAGAAACAACCTCAATTACTTGTATGCACATGTGCATACCATCAAGACAAATGATTACTAGGGTGTTCCTCAGTTTTTCCTTTTTTTTAGGGTTTTCCCCTAAACCTCCCTTCAATAATTGTCACTGGAAGAACCTTCAATATACCATTAACTAAGCTGGAAGAAGTGCCATTTCGATCTCTTGCAAAGTTTTTCCTTTTGTTTCCACCACATTGTTCTTGACAAAGAAAAATCCCAACAAGCAAAAGCTTGCGAAGACTGTGTACAGAATTTGGGCCCCAAGTTGTTCCAGCAACCGCAAAAATAGCAAACCAACAAAGAAATTTATAACCTGTAAAAAAAATGCGTAAGGAAAGCAATCAAACGAAAATCCAACCAAAACCAACTGAGAATATACGAAATGAAAACCAGCAAATACAAATAGTGTCATAAATCATATGCAAATATAACAGTTTGTAGAAAAATCAAGTAACATAGAATTTCAGATGGTGTGGAGATAAATGAAATTAGTGGGATTTACTGGGTCCGTCTAGTTTGGTTTGGTTTGATTTATGGAGATTAAAAAAACTATAATGATAGATGAGCAAGGTTCAAAGGAAAACCGCAAAAAATAAAAAAATCGGAAACACCATAGTAACCATTCATCTGTACGGTATGCACATATGCATACAAGAAATTGTAAGTAATTTTTCCAATGTGCACATGTGCATAGAAACCAGGAAACATCTTCAATTACTCGTACGCACATGTGCATACCGTACAGATGAACAGTTATTAAAGTGTTACTCAGTTTTTCATTTTTTGGGGGGATTTTCTCCTAGACCTCACTCAATAATAGATACATGTTTTTCATTTTTTTGGGGGTTTTCCCATGAAACTCACTCAATAATAGATAATCATGTATTCATAAAAATGAACAGAAGAAGTTTAACCGAATGTTGATGATAAAGACTCGGCATTTACCCAATGTACAGCCATGCAGATTGCCATTGCTTTTGCTCTAATTCGGCTTGGGAATATTTCTGACAAGAGGAGCCCAGGTACCGGCCCAACGCCCATGGCAAATGACAATACAAACCTGTATTTGACATAAGAAATATCGATATATCTGATGTCTTGAATCTACAAATGTCACATCTATATCAATTTAAGGACATGTTCCCTTTTTGTTCCTTCCTTTTACTCCATCCATCCCAAAATAAATGTCCACAATGAAAATGGCACACAGTTTTAGGAATGTGCAGTTATTACACTTTTTAAATAACTAAGTGACACTTTTACCCTTGATAATAGCAACTTTCTCCATCTCATAATTGAGGGTAAATGGGAAATTAGAAACTTAGTTTTAAAAGTGGATACTCATTTTGGGACAAACTAAAATAGTAATGTGGACACTTAATTTAGGACTGTGGGAGTAGTTTTTTGTTCTTGCAGCTTCATTAACACTTTCCACATACTACAAGCCTGTATGTGGTAATATCTAGCCATTTGGTGAAACATGCATTTCAGTTTAAAGACTCGGCACATGAAGTTTTGACTCTTAGCTTATTGATCCTAATCTTTTTTTACTTTAGTTTTGCAGGTTATCTTGATTCTCATTCATTGTGAATAGCATTGTAGTAAAGTAGTTGACTACTCACAGTAGCACGCCACCGACAGAGAGGTACACCACTGAAGAGCCTGATACAAAGGTACTTCCAGCAACTGCTTGCATGGCCATCGAAAATGCCTGAATCAATCAAAATATTTATGAAAAATGTCTAATACAAAGTTGGGAAGATAACCTTGAGAACTAGAGCATCATATGCTATTTCATACGATCCTTTCTTCATTTAAAACTAGAATTTAGAATATCGATTAACATATATTTGTTTCACAACCTTTTTAGCTTGTTTGTGAAACAAAAGTTACACGTAAAAAAGTTTCATATTGTGAACCACATACATATGAAGCAAACACATTATGAAACAAATACATGTTCATCAATACATCAAATGCTAGCCTTAGACGAGAAAAATAATGTGAAACAATCCCTTTAGTTAAAAGTTCTGACGGTTATCACAATATATGGAGTTCTCAAATGATCAAGCCCCTATATATAGGTGGAGATTCAAACGAGAACACCTCCATTTTACGAAAATGCGAGAACACCCTTATCACATGTAATAGTACACGTGAAGAGATCCGGTAGTTTGTGGACAACTTGGCCCACGACCTACGTTGTGCCAAAGGTCGTCCGTGTCTCTAATTTAGTATCATGTTTATATCATATGTGATGGATTACAGTATCACATCGAGAACACCCTTATCGCATGTGATAATACACATGAGGTGGCCTAGTGGTGTGTGGGTGACTTGGCCCGCAACCTAGGTCACGCCGAAAGTTGTCTACGTCTTTGATTTACCATCGCATGTGTATCATAATATGATAGACTATGGTATCACATGCGATTGACTATAGTAAAAGGTGTTATCGCGATTTCATCAAATGAAGGTGGTCTCGTTTGAACCCTTCCCTATATATATAAGGTTGGGTTCCGGTGAGGATGAAAGTTATGGTGAAAAGGGTAAGATGAGATCTCCACCCTTGGATCAATCTAATTGAAGATCAACACTGATGTCGCAGCGAGATGCACCGGATCATTCCCGTGATGTGCATAGTTCATGTGGTAGGGGTGAGATTAAAAGTGATCAAGGGTCCAGCTCCCTTCTTACGCTTCACACCTTAACTCCTATTCTCACACGATTCTTATCCACATATATATATATATATATATATAGAGAGAGAGAGAGAGAGAGAGAGAGACTTGGGATCATGTGAGACCAGCCTGTTTTCGTGAGACTCGTGAGACCAGCTTTTTACATTTGAAACTTCACAGCAAAATGAGTGAAGGTTTAAAAAAGTCGAACCTTCACAGCAAAAACACTGTGAAGGTTACCTTCACAGCATTTTGTTGTGAAGTTTCAAGTGTAAAAAGCTGGTCTCGCGGGTCTCACGAAAACAGGCTGGTCTCACATGATCCCAAGTTTATATATATATATATATATATATATATATATATATATATATATATATATAGGGGCCTATTCAAGGGAGAACTGAGTTGTTTGTGG
>NC_037530.1:38294140-38306258 GCF_001531365.2 Cynara cardunculus var. scolymus
CAAAATTGCCAAAATTATAAATTTCCTAATTTATCTATTGATTTGTGGTTAATATTGGTTCTCACAGTTACCACAAACTAATTAGTTCTCATTTGATTAGGCCCCTATATATATATATATATATATATATATATATATATATATATATATCGACAAAACTCACACTCCTCACCCTAAGCGAGGCTTAAACCCTTGACCTCCAAGAAGGTTGGTATCTACCGGCAACCCGGATACCACTGGGCCAATGACCCTTTGGTAGCAAATGCCAATATAGAAGCAATATAATTACAAAGCTAAGACTATGGGTCAAAAATTGAGCTGGAGCTCTGAGTATCTGTTTATCAACATCTTAAACATGTAATAATGGAACGAAAAGTTAGATAGTTTACATACCATGCCCATAAAACTTCCAAGAAGCAGACCCTTCCTTCCCAGTTTATCCATCAAAACCATTGCAACAATTGAACCTGAAAAAGATTAAAAAAATATATAAATAAAAACGTTGAGCAACGGCTTCGCAAAGCACATAATATGACTTAATGACATATAACCTGATAAGTTCACTACTCCAACGGACATGTTTGCAATATCTGAAGGTACTCCACCGCTCTTGAAGACGGTTGAAGAGAAATAGAAAACAGCATTTATGCCAGATAGTTGTTGCAAAGCAAGCAGAGCAGACCCAATGAAAACCACTGGAGCATGGTAAGTAATAAAGCTTCTTAATTAAGAGGAAACATCTACCAACACGTGGGAAAAAAAAGGTGTAGCAAATGTGGTGATATACCTCTGAAATGACGGCCATACAACAACTCCGAAAGCTTTACTGATTCTACTTCATCCGCTCTGTCTGACTTGGAGAATTCTGCCATCGAAGATTTGACATGTAACCCTCCTAGAAGCTTCCCGAATTCTGCTTCAGCTTCAGCACTTCTTCCCCTCTGAATTATGTCAAAGAACAAGAAGATATTATAAGTAATAACCTACAAAAAGATCATGCACAAAAATGAACCCATAGCAGTTAAGCAACAGCTGAATATCAAGATCAAGGCACATTGAGGTTCTATTTATTGATTTCATATTGAAGCATTCACTGGTAGTACAAGCTCAGAGTAATCTTTCTGAAGCTATAATATCACAGGGATACTCTGATAAGTGATAAGCACAATTACGATCTATATGAACTTATAAAAGAAATGACACAGAAAGTGTCACTATCAATTAGTTATCTTGTATGTTATGAAGTTACGAGAAACACCTTGTACCATTTTGTGTTCGGGTTTTATGCCACAAATAATGTCATGCACATTTCAATCATATGGGGGTTCACATCTTTTAGATAACAGTATTGCAGACCGACACCTTTATCCCCAAAAAAGAATTGAGGTTCTCCAATAGGAGTGAACAGAGATTCTAATGAAGCTCTTTAGATCCAGACTACCCTGATGGTCAATTTCATTTATCAACATACACCACTAAGATGAAGATAATCTGTATCAATATTTGTAGAATGCCAGAATATTTTATAATCATTAATTCATTATTACTCCTAGGTAGAGATGCAAAAGGATCCAACCAAACCGGTCCTTGGTCCAGTCCTAACAAGCCAAAAAAATGGGTTCTTCCAAGGAGTGGTCCAGTTCTTAACCTGTCCTTTTGTCTGAATATAGAACTGATCTTGATCCGATGGTTTTCATCGGTCTTGGACTGGACCTTTTTTTAAGGCCACTGTTGCTTCCCCAAACAAAGTTTGGAAGTTCAGACTTTCACAAATCGATCTTCGACCAGGCTTTGACCGATCCAGTCCTTGGTATGAAAATCAGGACTGATCTGGGCCCAAAGAAACAGCCGGGTCCTTAAATGGTCCTATCGGTCCTGGTCCTTTCTGGTTCGCTCCTTGGTCCGGATTCATTCCTTGGTCCTTTGTGCATCTCTACTCCTAGGCAGCCATATGGTCGAAGATTAGGAGACCAACACTTCTCCAAAAGAAAGAGGCAACATAAATCAACATGTTACTATTCAGAATGCATCAAAAGAGGTTTTGTAGTTTTCCATACATCTTCATGACCCTCATAAAATACTATCGATTGAAAACGGCAATAAAATAGCAAAGTGGCTAAGCGAAGCTGGTCAGGCCAAGAATATGTGGTGCATAGATCTCCTACAAATGTGAGGGTGGCAAGCAAAGACTCACGCTCCTCTTATATAGTAGGACGAGCAATAATTTGAGAGAGGCTTTGCACTTCATCATACATCTTCCTTAAACCTTGTAAAATACTCACTGAAATTGGATATCTCGTGTTTACATATGGAATACACATATGAAAGAGAGTACGCAAGTGAAGAGGAGGCCTTAGCAAAAAAGAAAAAGAAAAATGCAGGTTGTCACAGAGCTTCTTCGTGGTCAAGAAGTTTAAGGGTACCCGGAATATGAACAACACATCATGTTCCATAGCATTCCACAACAAGAAACAGGTACAACCAACAACCATCAGCATTCCAGTTAGGGCATCCAAACATTTACGGGTCTAGTTTGAATGTATGTAGACTACTGATCCAGTAGAATTCCAAAAACATGTGGATACCACCGTCACCTTTCCAATTAGGGGATTCCAGAACACTCACGGTCTGGTGAATAAATGTAGACCACTGAACCCAGTTCGATCATTCAACTTGATAGGAATTATATGTAAAAAAAAATATACCGTACTAGTGTTACACCAAGAAATCCTTGGTTTCTTTCTGATGAGTTCAGTCATGGCATACGACAATGCAAGGGATGCCTCACTACACTAAAACCAAGTCTTGCAACTAGGCATGGCAAAGAGAAGTTCGCTTCAGCTAAGTTAGGCAACACAACAAACGTTGTGGAGAGGCAGTAAATTGCTATGGGTGACCAGAAAAGGCAGTCGTTGATTGCAACAGGTGTTGTTGGCATCTAAGCTTTTGTAGTAGCATTAAGATATAGATTAGAGTTACCAAAGATACCATGAAACTGTTTTAAGGTTAAAAGGGATGTTCTACCACTGAGGGGAACCCCTGATAAAACAGAGTACAAGATGCACTGGTGAGCTGAGAACGACAAAATAAAGTAAACCCTATTTAAGGAAACAAATGAGACAAAGAAAGGTACAATATTTTCCACTTCAATATATATGTAACATGATGCTTCAAATGGATATGGATAAATATGCACCCAAAAATGTATATGCGGACAAGGAAAGCGGAGAAATGAGTAATCCTTACCTTTAAAAGCCAATGAGGACTTTCTGCACAGAACTCCATCAGAAGAGCAAGCAAAGCTGCTGGAACAGTAGATACCCAGAAGCAAACACGCCACCTAATCCAATAATCAAGGGAACATAATTACAGATACAGTTGAGCAGGTCACATTTCAACTATGGATAAACCAATCAAAGTGGTTGTATAAGTAATCAACAACTTGCAACACAAGTATGTATCATGCTCCCTACCAACGAGGAACATCCTTCGCCGGGATCCCAATGAAGAAAGAAGCTATAAGTCCAAGACATGTTGCAATCTGAGTGAAGCTCCCGTAAGTGCCTCGCACAAAAGCTGGTGAAACCTAGCTTTTAATGATAACAGGTCAGAAAAAAGATAATGTAGATCGAGATTACAAAGGTAAAGTGAGTAGCATATGACAATATCAAAGAAATTCAATCAAGGTCTGTACCTCTGTAATGTACAGAGCTGCAACAGGTGGGGTAACGCCCATCCCGGTTCCAACAAGAAACCTTCCAAAAAGCATTCCTCCAAGACCATTTGCTGTGGCACTACAAGTTATAATTTGGATATTATTAGGCACCTACAAGAGGAAGCCACTCTATGATTGCACATATTTTGTGAAACCATTCTAACAAAGTTGTGGGTTGCTAAGTAGCATTTCCAGCATCAAACAAGTAAAATTATCATATGATATAACCTCAGGATCTAATTTACCACTTCACTGGAAATCTATTGACTTGATGTGGAATTTTCTTTACCAGGTCCAATCAAATGAATGGACTGAAAATGAAAAACGAGGTGCATTGTCACACACAGCAGCAATTCCCAAAATGAGCTTATACCAGCCACCACATTCATATCGATATCAGCATGAATCTACCACCATTTATAGCTTACAGCATTATAGTATCCCTTAAAAATGTCCCACTTTGGAAATTACAGGCAAACTAATGAGCTGTTATGAGAAAATTCTAGCCTAAGCTTGCTATTTATCATAGTCCAAACCCCAAGAAAACCAAATAATTTTTGCTTTGAAAGTGATGAGGCACTCCAGTCTTGAAGAAGCAATTACTTGAAAATAAATTGAAGGATACTTGAATGCAATTAAACAGCTTAATAGCGTGAATAATATCTGCACCTCATTGAAGCACCAATTATCAGTGGTATGGCACACAATTGGAATGCCCTTCGACGTCCAATCCCATCGGCGATCCAGCCACTTACCGTAGATCCAATAAAAGCACCTCCTAAACATGTACTTACCACCAATCCTTCATTTTATAAAATAATGGATAAGTAATTAGGAAACAAAGTAACTGGCATATGATACAGGTAAAGTCCATTGTGAAACGTACCTTCGGCCATTGTATCCCCATGAAAGCTAAGGTCCAAAGAAATGCTTTCAAGTGTGTCATTCACCACCCTGGATTCAAGATTGACATTTGATGAAATAATAAACTTAATTTATCGCCTTTCAACAATATAAAGGAATTAGAATAGCCCGAGTTTGATATACCCAAGGTGATAGCCAAATAAGAACGACGAAAAAGCTGCCACAATGACATGTGGCAACGAACGAATCCAAGGCGGATTTCCATATCCTTTTCCAGTATTATTCTGCACAGGATTTGGATTCCCTACAAATAAACAGTTTATTATTATGCATCCATATAAATAAATTACTAATTCCTAGAAAATAAAAGGAGTCATGGAGGTGACAAAAAATTATGCACTCATATTCTGGAAGATTTTAAGCTCATTCATCAATATCTCTTGAATATTTGTACAGTCTTTATTAAGTTATCTAAGTCTGATAAATAATTGTGTTTTATCGTTTGCACCCACTTTGGCAAGCACATAAAAAAGAGTGCTTGAAGCAAATTACCAACCACAAAATGGTTCATTCTATATATATCAATCTGGAAAAGTATCATCTCTTGCTGCCTTACATTGATGGAGTTACTCCTAGAACCAACTGCAAGATATCTACAGATGTACTCTTCTCGACAGTTAGTTAAAGATACAGCATTGTATATATTAGTTTCATCCTTCCAACAAAATTTGTCCAATATTCAGCTGTATCTTCTTTTAGAAAAAGTGACTTCACCAATGTTAAGTCTTTGATTTAGTTTTTCATCTGGGATTCACTTAGATGTATTTAGACATCATTCTAGTTGGCAAGAGTGTGGAATCACCTCTGCGATTTTCTCAACTTGGTCCAAGAAATTTCCATTTAAACGTGATAAATTTTCTACTGTCCTCCACTTAGTCACATGTCAAATAAACAATAAACACCAAGCAGCAGCAACATCCAAAAGTTGCCTGGATTTCTTTTCTATTACTCCAAAAACAAACTAGAATTACCTCCTAAACCATCTTCTCTGTCTTGGGCATTCAGACGATCTCTAGAAGAAGCACGCTTGTATGGGGTGTGGATATTATCCCTTTGGCGCCCTCTCATATTCAGATGCAGCAGAGAAATTCGTAACTGAACCTGCCACCCAGACTACCATAATGATCAATAATTCGAAATCATTCATCAAAAGACCTCACCAATAACAAAAACAATTCAACAAATAAGAAAAAAAAGGATGCCCAACCCCAACAGTATCACAATTCAACAATGTGAATCAGAAACAAGAAGATTCCACATCAATATACTCACACAAAATGCCAAAAAATAATCAAAATCAATAAGATAAATCTCACACCATCATCAAAATAAATAAAAGACAGGTGAGGTTCAGTGTGTGTGTGTTTATCACTAAGCTAATCTAGCTATGTAGTTACTAATTTTGTGAAGTAAATCTGTAAGATTCGGTAGATTCACTTGACAGAGTGAGATTACACGGCAGGGGAGATCACCGACAACAGATGAAATACGTAAAACCCAAATCGTACTTGTTCATGCAAATGTGGATGCAAAAAAACGTATTCAAAAAGAGAGATAGATAACAGAAACCAAATATGACTGATTACCTTAATGAACAGAAGAATTTCCGGCGGCAGAGTCGGTGGAAAACCGGCAGTGACAGTGGATCTGTCAGAACTGAGAAGTAAAAGGTAAGTAAAGAGAAAAATGAGGTTGGTTGGCAGGGCCGGCCCTGGCCATAGGCCCAAGGGGCGATGGCCCAGGGCAGCAAAAATTCTAAGGGCAGCAAGTTTATGAAGCCCAATATACATATATAGCTTCAGTTTTGGGCCAAAAAAAAAATTACGCTTACCACAAGTCCACAATACTCCATCGGCCGCTCTCTCTTTCGTCCTCAACAGCTTGACTCTCGCTCGCTCAGGAACTGTGACTTTCGCCCTCCATAGTACCGATTATCTCTCGCTCTCGCTCTCGCTCTCGCTCTTGCTCACGGAACTGTCGAACTAACGAACATATTTTCCTTTGTACCGATTCGCTCTTGCTCTCGCTCTCGCTCTCGCCTCTCGCTCTCTCGAGTCTCGATTCTCTCTCGACTATTGACTTGTGAGGTTAGCCGGTTACTGTTACTCTGTTAGGGTTATTAATATTTACTTTACTTATTTTATTTTTTATGTTTCTAATTCTTGATTTCTTGTTTGATTCATTCATAATCTAGATGATGTTGTCCTCCATACTTAGGTTTTCTTTTAAGATTTAAAGATGTAATCATGTAAATGTAATACTGTATATGTATGCCTAATTGCCTACTTAGGGTTKCTGTAATTTAAACAACATTACAAAATGTGAATAGAGATTATTGATTTTGATCACTTTATGTTTGAATATTTCCACATCCACTTTACTTTTGTTTTGATTTTTGAGGCTGTTTTTGGGGCTGTTTTGCAATTTCTAAACAGCCTTCTAAGTTCTAACAAAAATACAGAATAACAGTTAGGAGGATATTCTGGTGTCCTAGGCGTAGAGGAACCACACCAATCCATCCCGAACTTGGTGAAAAGTATCTATAACTTCCCCACCAGGACCTACCCCCTTGATAACTGAATAACTGAATAGCTCATGCTTGTGATCAAATGATGGTGAAGCACTTAACCAGTTTGATGCATGAGGATGGATGACAGGATGAGTGATTCTAGGCCACAATTACCTTTTCACAGGGAATTGGTTATGGTATTTACAATGAAGCTTAAGTGCTTCACCATCATTTGATCACAAGCATGAGCTATTCAACATAAACAACGAAATATTCTAAAGGAGGGGCTCATGTTCACCATGATGGCCCCTAAGGTAAATTCATTAGATCTGGGACTCCATTGCCACAAATATTGCAGCAAATAAGCTTTAAAGAAAGCCATTCAGTTAAGAAGACCCACTATTTTAACTACAACGTTATAACAGCTTCAGTTGCCCTAAAAAGCTCTAAWTTTTTTACTTTTTAGGCTGTTTAGAWGGTTGTTTAGATATTAGAAGGYTGTTTAGAAGAAAGGATGTTCAATTATATAGTTGGTCCTTTTCTGGCTGTTCGGGCATTGTTTTGAGGGCTGTTTAGAAGCTTTTTAGGAGCTGTTTTGAAGYRGGTTAATATAGGACAAAGGCTTAAGATTGATGCTYATGTTTTCTTCTTTATCAATTTGTCCAAGTTGCTTAATCTATCCACTTTCTTGGCAATTTCACAACAAAACCACGAACGTCCAAGTTTAGATGTTATTTTTCTATTCTTTATATCGTATCATTTGTTTAACAATTTAACTACTTGAGTATGTTTC
This sequence comes from Cynara cardunculus var. scolymus, assembly GCF_001531365.2. Taxonomy (NCBI): domain Eukaryota; kingdom Viridiplantae; phylum Streptophyta; class Magnoliopsida; order Asterales; family Asteraceae; genus Cynara; species Cynara cardunculus. The sequence continues at coordinate 38,302,082 of NC_037530.1, forward strand.
CTCGATCACAACCATTTGGTGCTCAAAATAGGAAAAGAAATCGGCATGGGGATGAGCCGGCTAGATTGACTAGGTTTCAAACCCCTTCAAATAGTCTATTTTTGTTTTTATACACACATATAAGGGGCATTTTTTTGGCTTTCCGCCATGGGCATTCAAAATCTCAGGGCCGGCCCTGTTGGTTGGTTCAGGTAGGGACTGGGGAAGAAAAGGGAAAAGGAAAAGATGGACAGATGTTAACGTGCGCCGTGGGATATGAACAGAAATTAATTTAACGTCCGTACAGATTACGAAAGAGGGGACTTGGTGGGTTGTTGATGGAAGTTAACATGAGGATGAGGAGAAGCAGCAGAGTGACACGTGCCCCCACGATCTTGGACTTAGATCTGGTAGGTGTTTGATTTTCAATTTAGCAACTTAACTTTTCAAACTTACAAGAAAACTTCTTAAGGTTTTGATTTAATTGCGGTTTTGGTACATGGCCGTTAGTTATTGTCGTTTAAGTGAAGGGTGTTTTCGTCTTTTTATATTAAATCATACAAACTAGAGTGAATTACACCGGTGTTTAATTTGGTATCTAAAATAAACTATCTACGATGATTCTTAATTTTTCAATTTCATAAACGTTCTTGAAATTAGTGTCATCAGTTAGGTAGTTTTTGTATGCAGACTGGATGGGACGGACTACTTGTCTGTCATATGTTTGGTACGACTAAGACATGGCTAATTGTCTGTCCTATGTTTGGTACGACTAAAACAAAACAGGACAAAATTGTTAAAATAACCATATTACACTTAAATGTTATTCAATGTTATTTTATATCATATAATTATTGTAAAATAACAACAAATTAACCAAAATATATTTAACTTATTTAGTAATTCACTCTAAAAACTAGAGAACAAAAATATAACCTAAGGAGATGTTTGGGATTGTTTATAAAAATAATTTATTGATTTATTCTGATGTAACATTGATAATAAGTATTTTTAAGTGTATGGATAAAGAACTTATATCAATATCAAATCGGTAATATTTTTTTTTTAAATATAATAAGTTGATAAAAAATTTTATAAAAAAATATAAATGTTTAAAATAAGCCATTTTAAACACCGGCTAACCCCCTCCAACTCCAAGTGAAACACCCCCTCCCCCTTTTATCGTCGTCGGTCACCTTTATTCCGGCTGCAACAAACCCCTCTCCCCATCTCCATCGATAAAACTGTGAAGGAGAAAGACGGAGCAGAAGCGACACAGAGAGACGGAGCTGCCGTGAAGGAGGTTTGCTTCAATTTTGTGTTTGTTTCAATTTTGTGTTTGTTTTTACATCAGATTGTATTGGATACTTCGAATTGTAAATCTCGTTTTCGTTTTGGTTGTTACTTTTGGAAATATTTGTTTTATTAAATCTTACGAAGTTTACTTGCTGTTGGAATACATTGGAATATTTCTCCTTGTCCGATGATCTTTACTGTTTCAGATTGTGATAAAAAGAAAATTTGACAGTTAGTGTATATATATCGTATATTTTTCTGGTAAATGTACTGCGAAAAGCTATTAGCTATTACAAATCAGGACCCGACTTACGGATTTGTTGTTTTGTGGAAAGGAAATTCATTGCAACGCAACTGTTCGACGAAATGCCCAACTGAAACTTGTACTTACCTTGTGGGTTTTTTAATTTTTTTTATAGCTTTAAGAATTCAGCTGAACTGAACCATTTATAGAGAATGGAAAACGAAGAGGACCCGTTCAAGAGGCAGCAGATTGTAGATGCACGGGCAAGAAACATTAGTCACAATGTCCGCTGCTTGGAGTGTGGTGGTCAGTCCATTGAAGAATCGCAAGCTGATATTGCTATTCTCCTCAGGAAGGTGACTCTATTAATATCTGTTATTCCAAGTTCACTTTCATTCTGTACCACCATTAATTATACATAAAAAAAGTGTTCTAAATTATTCACAACTTATTTGGACTGTAAGAGTGCATTTGGTAACTGGACGTGTAGGAGTGAGGTAAGCTGATGAAAGAATTGTCGAAGGTTGTGGGGTATTAATTTAATATGTGTAGTTTACTAATTTGTCAATCTTGTCCCATCTCCCTAATTTTCATTCTACCTATTTTTTGTGGGACAACAAAATGCATTTTTGTCTCACTAGGTCTGTCTAGTCATCTCCGGTCTAATATCGTGCAAACTGTGGAACAAGTTTTTGTTATGTTTCGTATTGTCTCGTCCCTCATAACAAATACACTCTAGAGGTATGTTATATTCATGATATTTGAGAGATGGAGAAAGAGATTCCGTTATTTAATCTTTTGAATGTTGGAGTCCCATATCAGCTAGACTTGGATCATGTTTCCTGAAATATATGTTGGAACCTCCCCACTTTCTTCTCAAGGATCTTTTGAAGAGTAATATAGTGGTTCCACATATTCTCACATGGTACCAGAGCTAAGGTTTGCCACTCTAGGGACTCGACACTCTAGCTAGCCCCCTCTCGACATCTTGGGACAATTTTGTCCATCTAGCCCCGGTTGGAGGGGCCATGTTGGAGTCCCACATCGGCTAGACTTTGACCATTTCTGAACCTCCCCATTCTGCTCAAGGGCTCTTTTGGAGAGTAATATGGTGGTTCCACATCAATGTAAAGTGTACATCCAACTCGACTGTTTATCTAACATTGAAAAGATTAGTTGACAACATTCAAAACATGGATGCTTGGAAATTGATTAATAAAGCTCAAACAAGTTTCATATGAGATGGCATGCAAACCAAGACAACCGGATTTAAGGTTGTTCCACTATCGGTGTAGAATTATCTGTGATAGCATGTCATCAACATAAACGGCTACAAACACAAGAGATGAACCCATACTCTTGTGAAATAATGAGTAATCATTTTTGGACTCCTTGATAACTTTTAGACTTTATACTGTCATGTAATTTGGTATGTCATTCTCGTGAAGCTTGTTTGAAGCCATATAAAGATTTAACCATTATTGCAAATTAGAACATGGGCCAATTAGATTTGACCTTATTGCAAATTGCAATAAGTGACCACCAGATAAAAAGTTTATGTAAGATCAACACTAGCCTTTTGTCTGCACCCTTTAACGACCAACCTAGCCTTTTACGTTTTAATGGTGCCATCAGCCTTATGTTTGACCTTAAACCCGTTTGAAACTTAATGGTTTCTTCCCTTTGGGCCATGTAATGACTCACTAATGCGAAGAAAGCCATATCATCATTGAGTTTTTCTAAAGGTAAGGTGTATAACTCTTACCTTCAGGTAGGATATATTGGGGTGGGGTTGGTTTGGTTTTATGCCTTTTCTTGGTTATTTTCTTGTTATATGCCCATCTACAGCCTGCCACATACATCTGCATGGGCTGAGACTCATTATACCTGGTTTATATTGTAGCTTATTCGTGATGAAATCCGATCTGGGAAAAGTGACAAAGATATCTATAATAAGCTTGAAGAGGATTATGGGGAAACAATACTGTATGCTCCAAAGTTTGATTGGCAGACTGCAGGTTTCTGGCTGTCACCTGTGAGTAGTTTCACGAGCACCATTATCCAATATCTTTTCTTTTAATACTTGGAGATTATCTAATATTTGTTGGACAGCTTCTTATAGCTGGGGTTGGTGGAGGCATATGGGCATACAGCAGGCACAGGCAAAGAACTAATGTGCACTTACTGGCTTTGAACCTTACTAGAGGAGTCCCATTAACCCCTAAAGAAAAGGAAACCATGATGGAGATCCTCATCCCTCCTGCACCTCAAGGAATTCGTCGTTTATCTTCATGGTGGAGACGTTTGCTTCCTCAATGAAACAAATTGATTTCATATCTTCGGAAAAGAACACAGGTATGTAAGTTACATGTTAGGCTCAAAAGGGGAAAAGAACGGGTTATTTATCTGAATGGCGTTCTGAATGTTTATAGGAATTCTTGTGTACGAAAGTGGCATTCTTATGCTAAGCAATGGCATTCTCAAATCTGTTAGAAGGTCATGCATTTAAAAAAAAATTGGTAGAAGGTCATTTAACCAGAAAAGAACCAACTTTTACCATCTCCATGATTTTAATACAAGGATTAACTTGGTGGTTTATCTTGTGTTCTTATTAAAGAAAATATGATGTATACACACACACATATACAAAAGGGGGGG
>NC_037530.1:38306288-38313845 GCF_001531365.2 Cynara cardunculus var. scolymus
GGGGGGGGGTTTAGGGGAAACCCCCAAATAAAATGAAAAACTGAGGAACACCCTGGTAATCGTTTATTTGTACGATATGCACATGTGCATACAAGTAATTGAAGTTATTTATTGGTTTCTATGCACGTGTGCATACCAGACAAATTACTTACAAATTGCTTGTATGCACATGTGCATACCATACAAATGAATGATTACTTAAGTGTTCCTCAGTTTTTCATTTTTTTACGGTTTTTCCTTGAACCTGACCCTATATATAATTTGTGCTTTGTATTTATAATGTAACATGCTTGTTTATTTCAGTCTTTAGTATGGCAAATATGAGAGATGCCTCCATTTGGATCATGATGGCTATATCATATGTATTACTGGTAAAGGGATGAAGTTGCTGACGATAAGGAGAATCCAAGTCATTTGTATCCCCATTTATGATTTGATAATTATCATCTTGAACAGTAATCCAGTTTGATAGTTGTTGTCCTGATTGATTCAGTACCTGCTTTTGCTTTCTGGGTTCATTACGTAAATGGTGTTTGTTTGCTTAACGAGCTTAATAAGACACAGATGAATTTTATATTTAAGCGATTAGATCCTGAACATTTTCAGGACGAATAAATCCTTACACTTATAAAATGAAAGCAATATATCATTTCTCAATCGATGTATACAATATACAGATGAACAAATACAGTGATTAAATACTATTTTTCTTATTCATTATTTATTTTTCTGATTCAAATGAGAATTTAATAATTATTTATTTTTCTGATTCAAATGAGAATATAATAATTATTTATTTTTCATATTCAAATGACGATAATTATTTATTTTTCAATTTATGTTTTTATCGTAATATATCCATCGAAAACTTAAAATCGTTTAATTGATTTTTCTCACTTAAGCAGATATAATTATTAATTTGTGCAGGTTTAAACGAGAACACCTTTGTTTTGTGAAAATACGAGAACAATTTTATCACATGTGATAATATACGTGAGGGGACCTGGTGTACGGATGACTTGTCTTGCAACACGCCAAAGATTGTATGTGTTTCTGATTTAGTATCACATGTGATAGATTACAGTGTTATATCAAAAACACTCTTATCACATATGTATGTTGTACATACATGTTATAGGACTTAGTAGTGTGCAAGTGTCTTGGGCCGTAACCTAGATCGACTACGGTATAACGTGTGATTGTCTATAGTAAAATGATGTTCTCACATTTTCATTAAATAAAATGTTTTTATTTGAACCGTTCTTTTATAATTTTGTATCACAAATTTCTCTAAAATTAATTCCCTTCATTTAATATGTCCAAAAGAAATTGTGCTAAAATCCCACTCTCCTAAACTAAAGTTCAAACTCATAGAGTTGTGTTCATAGTAGTGATGGTCGAACCAGTCTGGCTCGGGGCTGCCGGAGAACCGTAATCGAGACCCGTGAAGGACCGGCCCGGTGGATGGACTGTTGACCGGGACCAATTATGCTTTTGGACGGATTTGTGACATGCCCGGTTGGATGAGTTAAAAAAAGAGACGTTTTTTTAACCGTTGGGAATGTTTATATGGCTGTTTTTTTTGTGATTTTTGACTTTTTTTTTGTCTTTGTGGCTTTCTGAACAATATATATAAGTGTCATGGAGTACGGTGTACCAACTTACAAAATGCAAAACAAGTTCACCATTCTCAGTTTCTCGCTATATTTTGTGATTTCGGCTCGTATTCATTTCTCACTTTCACTTCACAATTTTCTTTTCTTTCTCTCTTTGTCTTACAAAATGGTTGATGAACAATATGATTCATCAAACGAACAAGTTGCCCAAGTTCTCGTGAGCACGGACGAAAGTCCGAGATTTGGAATTCATACAACTTAGGGGTCGTTTACTAAACGCTTACCCGGTAAGTACTTACCGGGTAATTTTTCTCACCGGATGCACATGGCAAGGGCCAAGAATCTTACCCGGTAAGAGCGATGATAAGGATTGAGAGTTTTATCCGGTAAATGAGGGTGACGATTCTTATCCGCGTAAGCGCTTACCGGGTAAATTGTTGTATAGGATACGTTTTGATATATTACAATCTTACTCAATAAAGTATATTATAGTGTTGACTCCTAATGTTAAGCACTTACCAGTAAGCATTTAGATAAACGGGCCCTTAGTGATCCTTACGAACGGGAAAATAAAAGCACAATGCAAAATGTCAAACTCTCATTACGACGAAAGGAAATTATACTTTAAGGTGGCACACCGAAAAAACGTGCTCGGGGTTGAGGTCGGGGGCAATTCAAGCCAACCGATATTTGACACTTAAGGTCAAATATGGTCGTTTGATGCCGAGTTGAACCAACAAATGACAACATAATAACCAACAAGGAACCGGTTACCATAACCGATTATGAATCAAGTCAAATGGGCTCGAGTTTGATGACCGAGACCGGGACCGGTTATGAGCATCAGTGTTCCGACCATGGACCGTTTAGAGCCGGGTCGTACGGGATTTTGGCCATCACTAGTTCATAGAAATGGAGGCGAGGCAAAACCCACGAGCCCTGTGCGCTCGAATTTGGTATAAGCTACGTGTCTAATTTGAATTTGATCTAATCTTCCCTTCATCAAGAACCCTTTGTGTCTTCCCACTGATCACCAATTGATGAAAGAACCGTGGACAACCTTCTTTCCTTCATTAATTTACTGATTTACGACTTCTTTGCCAGCTGGGGTCGCCATAAATATAACCACCATCCACCGTTAATAGCGATGAACAGATGCTCCCCATTTATTATCGGTCTTCGTAAAACCTGCAGTTACTTCCTCACCCACTATACTTCCGTCATCACTTCTAGCTTCCCTCAATCTCCTCAAGTTTCTGGTAAGTTGCTTCTTTTCCCCTATGATTTTCCATGATTGTAAAGCTAAAAAGGTGAATCTTTTCCCTGTCTTTCCGTTTCTTGAATGATCACTGGTTCTTGCACGTGTAATCTATTCAAGTGTTAGGTTTTTGAGATGAGGAACTGTTTTTTAGTTTAAGTTTGTAATTGGACTCCAGCTGTTCGTCAAAATGCTTGGTTGAAATGCAGCTTAATTTTGCGTCGTTCGACAATTGCGTGCTTTGAAGCAGTTACTATTGATAAATAGAATGTCATTAGGGGTTATCGACATTGTTTCTTTCTTGACTACTGATTGATATGTGAACTATCTTTTGTGTCTGCATGTTTGAATGGTTACATTAATGGAGTTTTACAGACACAATCTGAACATATAATTAGCCCCTCTTGGATTCTCAAACTATAATTTGGTAGATTAGAAATTAACCTTGACATAGATCGCAGGTTTAATGTGACAGAATGATGGAAGTGGTTTTCCATCATTGCATTGCGATGTATGTGTATAGCCTTGCTTTGAGCATTTAGGATTGAATGCTGAATGATCATGAAGCAGTATTGAATTTGAAATCATGAAAGTTGCTTGATGATCCAACGGAATGAACATGTGTTCAGTACCAAAATGTAATTCAATAGAGGGAATCAACAATTTGGTTGGAATTTAATATTAGGTAGCATTGAGATTTTGTAAGATAGTTTATGGTTTTTCACAAACTTTTTTAATAAGAAGATCTCTTGGATTAAGCCCGAAGATCTTGATTGCTAAATGAAGTCAAGCAATTAATAGGTGTGTCAAACAAGCACACTTATATTACGACTAACAAAGATCTTAACAAATTAGAGGTTTATTGAGCACCAACAGGGCCTAGTCAATAACAGTGAATAGGATTCGACTATCGTGAACCTAATACACCCTTTGCAAATTGTATATAAAGAAATTTTGTGTATGCAATTCCATTGTAGTGGACAATGAGAGAGCTAACTGCTTATGTCATGGGGATCTTATCATCAACCTTCAATAAATATGGTACTGGTTTGAGTTTCTGCTCGAAACATTAGTTACTAGAACTCTGAAAACAGATACACCCTTCCTATATAATATATAGGGGTTGTTTGGTTAGTTTTTCATTAAATCCTGTATGGAGTGGATTAATGTCGGTATAGATTGAGAAGGTTTTTGTTTGGAAGAGCTTTTTCATAGATGGAAGAATCGTGTTCTTTTAATTGAGAGGGGCAGATTTGGAAAAAAACTTGGCTTTCTGCATAAAGCTCTCTCCTAAAAGCTTACTAGATAAGCCACCTTCTATATCATTAAGCCATTACCAAACAGTCATATATAACTGACCGAATAAGCTGTGAGTCCCATTAAGCTCATTAAGCTGCTAACAAACGGGCCTATAGTGTATGTATAGCTTGACGAATGGATCCTCGCTCTTTCTCTATTATATAGTAGGCCTTTAAATATTATCACAGTGGGCAGCACACCAAGATAGTTGCTGATCATCATATGATCATAGAGATATACGAGTTCTTTTTCTTTTTTCCTTTTTAATTTTGGTGAAATTTCATAGCTTCAGGTTGTAGAACGTTCATGGAGGTTGTCAAAGCAATTGCAAGTCAGGGATCTGCATCTCTTGAAAGTGTTGCTCTCAAAGCTGATGACAAAAGTTATGGCTACAATCATTTAGTTTCTTCTGCTCGAAGAATATCGCTTATGCTATCTGGTTGTGAACAAAAGATTGTAAGTTTAAAATGGTGGAGTAATATATCTCATCAAATATGGAAAGTCATTCTGGGATTTGAATGATATCTTATAAGGAAATTAACAAAATTAGTGTCGGCGAAGCCGACCAAGTTCATCTCGTAGCCATTTCTCTTCCACATTTTCAACAAAGTCACTACCTCCGCAAGTAACCATTCCTCAGCTTGTGGAGGGGGCATTTTAAAAAAAAAACTCAACTCAAGTGCCAATAAAGTTCCAAACTTGCGAAGAAGGGCACACAACGTGCAGAGGTCTCAACATATTACTTGCAGAGGTGTTCATCTCAAGTCTTCTTTTCCAGGAAGTGGGCCATGTGTCAATTTATTAATGGGCCATGTGACTCAAACTCAAGATTTTTTTTTATGAAAAATTGGTCCCTCCGCAAATTGTGGCTCAGACACTTGTGGAGGTAGTAATGTTTTGGTGAGAGTCATGGGCTAAGAGGTGAATTGTTTCGTGGGAAATGGCTATTTCAGTCAATTTCCCTATCTTATAGCTCTCTAAACTACTGTTACTTTGTTACCACTAGTTGAGACCTTACCTATTTATCTTTTGCAGGTTGATTGGACCACAGAGAATAGGAGTCTCAATGGTGCTAGAATAGGAGTTGTGGCTAAACCTTCTGCTGAATTTGTTGCCGGAGTTCTTGCGATATGGTTGAGTGGAGGTGTAGCAGTACCACTTGCACTCAGCTACCCGGAAGCTGAGCTCTTGCATGTTATGACTGACTCGGTTTGCTCCAAAAACAACTACTTTCCTGTCGTTTTTCTAGTTTTTTACTCCCTCCGTCCCAAAAATAAATGTCCATGATGAAAAAGGCACACAACTTTTGAATGTGTAATTTTTACACTTTTTTATTAACTAAATGAAAATTTTACCCTTAATAATAGAGGGGTTATGAATTTCTCCATCTCATAATTAAGCGTAGAATTGCAAAAATAGGCACTTACTTTTGAAAGTAGACACTTATTTTGGATAAAGTAAAATAGAAATGCGAATACTTATTTCTGGACGGAAGTACATTTTAAGTTTTGATGACTCTTTTTTCCTAGTTCAATAACATACTGTTTATGCTTGGAGTTTGAGATGCCTACGTTGCATCGAGTTTGTATTGACTTTCAAGAGCGAGGTTCAGGGGAAAACCCAAAAGAATGAAAAACAGAGGAACACCCTAATAACTGTTCATCTGTATGGTATACACATGTGCATACACGTGACTGAAGATGTTTTCTGGTTTCTATGCACGTGTGCATGTTATGCATATGTGCATACTGGAAAAATTACTTGTATGCACATGTGCATACTGTACAAATTAATTGTTACTAGGGTGTTCCTCAGTTTTTCAATTTTTTGCAGTTTTCCCCTGACCCTAACTTTCAAATTTGTCTGTGGGTTATTAATATTTAATACAGCTTCTGCTTGTATTTGGGTAGCCATGAGGTCTTAAACTTGCTAGTTTCCTTCGGTTGTTAAGCATGTATATTTCTAATCTTGTATTTAGACAGCCATGTGGTTTCCCTAGCCTTTCAGAGTACAATTTTATTCTCCCAATAATAACCTAATGCTTATTTGACTCTCATAGGATGTATCGATGATTTTGAGTACTGAGGATCACAGCGAGCTTATGCAAAAAATTGCAGCTAAAACTGCGGCCCAATTTGCTTTGATACCTCATGTTCCTAGCATGACTTCGCAAGCAGCAGATCATGAAAGTACCGATGCCAATGATGGTGTACATCAGAAAGAGATTCAGTTCTCAAATAAAGTAAAAGGTGCTTACCCGTTCTATTAAATATCATAATTTCATATTCTATATTACCAGATATCAAATTATTTTATTGAATTCCTATATCTTTTGTTTTTTTGTACAGAAAGTGACCCAGCATTGATTTTGTATACTAGTGGTACAACCGGGAAACCTAAAGGAGTTGTTCATACACATAGTAGTATTTTAGCACAGGTAAGTTTGTGGGCACTATATTTTTTTAGAGAAAACACTTGGAAAATGAAAAAAAAAAACGAAATATATTGTCTATTCTTTATTAGCCTTTGCACTTGCTCATAAGTCATATATTCGTCATGGGTGTCATTCTGTCCTATATTGTTGTTCTCTGTCAGTTCTCAAGTGTTGTAATTGTTATTTTTCTGCTATATTTCAGGTGAAAACCTTAACAACAGCTTGGGAGTACACATCAAGTGATTGTTTTCTGCATTGCCTACCATTACACCATATCCATAAATTAACTGCAAAAATATGAGTGTTGGATGTTATACTTGTTGGTTATGTTCTTTTTCTTCCATGGTTTATGATATTTTGGAGAAAGTAGACGTATCACATTTTTTCGTCAATCCTTAACTTCATCTATACATGTTCATGGGCTATTCAACGCGTTGTTTGCTCCTCTTTATGCGGGTTCCACGGTGAGCAATTACATTTGTGTTATTGGCAGTTGAGAGTCAAGTTCTAATAGCAGCAGCAGTTCTCAGTTTCTATATGTATGTTGTTGAAGGTTGAATTCATGCCGAAGTTTAGTGTGAGGGGTATCTGGCAAAGATGGCGTGAATCATATCCAAAAGATGGGACTAAGCTTGATAATGCAATAACTGTATTTACAGGGGTATGCCACTTCTTTAGTAAATGAAACAATGAGAAGAAAATACTTGTCCTTATAGAGGGAGGTTCAGGGGAAAAGTCCCAAAAAAATTGAAAAACTAAGGATCACCCTGGTAACTGTTTATCTAAACTATATACACATGTAATTGAAGCAATTTCTTGGTTTGTATGCACATGTGCATACTGGACAAATTACTGTATGCATATGTGCATATCGTACAGAAGAATGGTAACGAGGGTATTCTTCAGTTTTTTTTTTTTTTTTTTTTTTTTTTTTTTTTTTTTTTTTTTTT
>NC_037530.1:38314445-38329119 GCF_001531365.2 Cynara cardunculus var. scolymus
TTTAATACTAATATCGCTTATTTTTTTCAATATTTTATAATATCTTCAAATTTATATTTCATTAAAAAATAAAAAACATTTTATTTTTCTCAAAACCACATAAAATCGCATTATAACATCGATAGACACAAATTATAAAACGAAACATTAAAATCAAGATGTATCTTGTTGCATCAGATGTGTGGATCATCAGCTCTACCCCTGCCCGTCATGCAACAGTGGGAGGAAATTACAGGACATCGACTATTGGAAAGATATGGCATGACAGAGGTATCCTTACAAGTCATTTCAGATTTCATTCTAGCCGAAAAGAGATTCATCAATAGATGGTTACTTGACGTTCATCTTTCTAATGATTATGTCTCGTTGATCTTATAGTTTGTCATGGCAATTTCAAATCCATTAAAAGGAATACGGAAAGGAGGCACTGTAGGCAAACCCTTTCCAGGTGTGCAGGTTAGCAAAGTTTTCAATCTCGAAAAACTCGACTTAAGAACAGGCTTCTTTGAGCACTATAAGCATGCTCACGCAAGATAGATTAATGTTTGAAAAAAGCTTCACACAGGTTTGGTAGTGAATAAACCTTGTATGTTGACCTTGATTTGGGGGCAGGTTCCTTTAGGAACCTAAAATTGATTAGGAACCCAGGAACCGCCCACAACAAGACACGAGTCATATCCATCAGGAATATGGATATGTTATTCGTTATGAATGTTGTAACATATTCATCATGAATGTGTGGTTCATGATGAATAACATGTCCATATTCATCATGAACTTGTTATTTGTGATGAATATTCATCCTGAAGAGGGACACGTGGCGTGCTGTTGGCGGTTCCCCCTAATGGAACTTTCCTCTGGTGTTTATGGTGTATAATCTTCTCCTAGATTGGCAAAAATCTGGGACTTTGGGATTCATTCTTTAAATTAAGAAAGTAGACAAAACTTGTAATATTAGAAGGTAGGATATCGATCATCACTAGCATAATGTGTTACAGAGAACTTGACTACATTTTGTTGTTGGTAATAGGTCAAAATTCTTGCTGAAGATGATGGTGGTGAGGGGGTTGGTGAGCTTTGCATCAAAAGCCCTTCATTGTTTAAGGAATACTGGAAACGCCCTGAGGTAAGCCGTCGAGTTAGTTTTACGCGAAATCTCACACAGAACATGTTGGCTGCAAATGTTTGCCAAATCGACAATTATGTTAATAGTACTCTTTGTCCTTTTAATAATTATCTATCAGATCCCACATCTGTTGGGGACAGGAACTAAGGTTGCCTTATAAGGGACTGGATACCTCCTCTATCAAACGTGTTTAAAAACCGTGAGTCCACGTATGGACAAATCAGACAATATTTGGTACGGTTGGCCTTGGAGGCTACATTATCCCTTCAAGGATCAAAGATTATAATTCAATCTACAGCTTCGGGCTATTTTACGTTTTGTTTTGGTTCTTCTTGATGCTCATGTCTATTACCTATGCTAATATATTACCAAGTTATCAGTTCAACTTATTTATACGAATTAATGCTTACAAACTTCAAAATGCGCTTTTTATGTTTCTCACTATGCTGCATGTGTGTACCTAATAGGTAACCAAGGAGTCATTTATAGAGGGTGGCTTTTTCAAAACTGGTGATGCCGTTAAAGTGGATGAAGATGGATATTATGTAATTTTGGGACGTAAGATTCATCCACTGTTCTCACACATCTATGGTTTTGATTTTCTTCTCCCGTCGAAGTATTGTGACACTCCTATGTCCTCCAATCAGGTACTAATGCTGATATAATGAAGGTCGGTGGATACAAGTTGTCAGCATTGGAAATAGAAGCGATTCTTTTGGAAGTAAGTTCCCTTCTCCATCTAATATCTCTTCTGATCATGCATTCCATGGTTTCCGAGACCTATATCCAAGGCACACCTTAGATGGGTCTTTTGGTTAAATGACCTTTTGACAGATTCTCTTTAAATCCATGACGTTTTGACAGGTTCTTTTTAAATCCATGATGTTTTGACAGTTTTGAAAATGCCTTTGCTTAACAGAGGTATGCCTCTTCCATATACAAAAATGCCTAAAACCTATCAGAAGGTCATGGATTTTAAAGGAACATTTATCAGGAGGCCATTTAGCTAAATAACTCCACCTTAGACGCACCTCCCTAATAGTGATAAAATCGGACTTGCATACACACACACACATATAATCTAATGCGCTCCCTCCTTGCACAGCATCCAGCTGTTTCAGAATGTTGTGTCTTGGGGTTACCGGACAATACTTATGGAGAAGCCGTCACTGCAATAATTGTGCCAGATATGGAGATAAAGAAGGTTCGTGAGAAAGATTTGAACCCTGCTATAAGTTTGGATGAACTCCGAACATGGGCTAAAGAAAAACTTGCACCATACAAGGTACAGCACCATAATCTTTTTCATACATTGTTGCTTTTCATGTCAAAATTGCATGGACACCTTCCCATAAATACTATTTTCTTTTAACTTCTTTATTACTGTTAGAGTCCCAAATCAACTAAACTGTGATCGTTTCTCCTTGATATATATATATATATATATATGTATATGTATATGTATATGTATATGTATATGTATATGTATATGTATATGTGTGTGTGTGCGTGTGTGTGTGTGTTAGAATCTCTTTCTCAAGGCCTCTTTTGGAGTTAATATGAGGTTCCACATAGAATCAAGGTCTACTACTTTAGGGACTCAACACTAAGGCAATCCATAATTCTTTGGCCCCTCACCTATCTAGACCCCTCCCGAAACTCTTAGGACAATTGGTTAGTTATGCATGACTGTTTGGTAGTGGCTTAATGATATAGAAAGTGGCTTATTCAGTAAGCTTCTAGGGGGAGCTTTATGCACAAAACCAAGTTTTTTACAAACATGCCCCTCCCAATTAAAAACATGCTTTTCATGTCTGTTAAAAAGCCCTTCCAAACAAAAACTTTTTCAATCTACACAGACAAATTAATCCACACAGACAGCTTTATCCATACAGAACTTAATGAAAAATCAACCAAACAGCCCCGAAGTTGACCAATGATGCTATAATTTTCACATTCTGAAGTGAGCATGTAGTATGCTTTCCTCGCAGTCTTTTTTTGCATATTATCAGCAATTTAATTTAATGTTTTTCCCCAAGAACAAACCTTGGATCAAATAGTAACATAAATCCTATGTGACTAAAAGGTCGGGTCCCTTTGCAAAGCGTAAAGTAAAGACATCATAAATACTTATCTCCAACCGTAACAAAGTTGAGTCGTTTTAGTGCACCAGGGTCCCCCTTTATCAAGTTGATAATTATATAGTCTCACCGACTATCTGTAGTCCAAAACCAAACGAACCCGTTATATCCCTTTTGGAGGTGGAGTGCGGTATGCAGATCTGACATCTATCCCAAAGAATAAAACAGTTGTTTCTGTGAAAACCTCAACTTGTGAAAAGTGTCACAAAAAGACATGATTTGCAAAGTTGATTAAGAAAAAGCATTAACATACAACTAGAAGCTAACCGTCTGTAGTCTATATATGTTACAGAAATTTATACATATATTTCACATCTTAGATGAAATTTATTTCTAATTATTATCAAAAAATTACCCGTTACTGATCTTGTGTTACCATCTCCAGATACCAACCCGATTATTTTTATGGGACTCGCTCCCTCGTAATGCCATGGGAAAGGTAAAATACCGTATTTGTAACCGTTATGATCTTATTCATTTGCACATCTACTTACGGAAAATGTAACAAATGAACTCACACACCCTTTTCGTCTTTGCTGAGGTTTGAACCCCAGATTTCCTAGGAGGCCAAAGGCTCAGATCCTGCTAGGCCAAAGGCCCTTTGGTTGCTTAATGTTCTTCTACAACCAAAACCTAATGAATCATTTTGTGTGTAACTTTTAGGTGAACAAAAAGGAGCTGAAGATGAAACTGGCTGCTGAAGAACAATAAACCGATTTTATCATCGACGAAAGATGCAACATACCGTTTGTGTGTAATCTATGTTAAACGGTAAACTGCATGCTCTCGTCGATGGTAACGGAGATTTTATTTTCTCGGCTGTCGGTATTCCTGTTAGGGATACCGCTGTCAGAAAACTCTACATATAATTTCCTTTCGAGTTGTTAGAAGTTAACGATGATGTGCTTATTATGGTAATGTTGGCTTTGATTTATATGATTCTTGTAATTCCTCGTTATTTAAAAATTGATAATATGGTAAGTTTCGAGAACAGAACAGGGATCACTGTTTTACATTTGATATGATCTTTATATGAAATAGACAGGAACATAAGAATAAAATGGAACATGCATGTTTGATCCCCATCCCATGAAACAAGGTGAAACAAACTTATATTTTATTAATATATTTTCAAAGTAAAACCTAATTATATTTGAAAACATCAAATTCTTTCTTTACATTTTATCAATTCTTTAAATTTTATTTATTGTATTTTATGGTTTTTTGTAGATTTTCACTTTACTGTCATCAAAATATTATTTTATACAGTTTCTATATTTGTTAAACTTATATGTAATTTATTAAATATTAATAGTAAACTGGAATTATATGAAGTTCATATTTTTTGTGTCATTTTAATTGTCATGATGAAAACTTTCTAATAATATATTTTGTTATAAAAAATATTTATTTTACTATAACTTAATAAAACACATAAATTAATCAAAATATAGAAAAGATAGGGTAAATTGGTCATTTTATTAGTCATGTCATTTGTTATGTTTTGTCCTGTTCTGCTATGTCACGTATGATCATGTTATGTTTTATTGTGTTCCGCTATGTTGTATCTTGTCTAGATACCAAACGCATCCTAAGTCAGGGATGAACCCATAAATTTTTTCAAACGGTGACACCATTTGACTATAAGAAAAAAAAAACTACAGGGAATTTTTTTTCTCAAACATTGACACCATTTGACTAAGAAAATAACACTAACACGATTCGAATTTAGGTCTAGGTGGAATAAAAGTCTTGCAAACCAACCCTACCAAATGAAACTTGTTTTCATTGTAGTTTCAAATACATAATGTGACACACAACAAATTAATACAGTTGCACCTTTCATGAATCTAATTTTTTTTTACTTTCAGCAGATGAATAATACAGAGGCACGTGCCACCATATGTCCAACTATAGGTCCGTCCCTACCCCAAGTGTCTTAACAATAAGGAGGTTGACAATCATCTGTTAAAGCGAGATCTCCGATTTGAATCCGAGCACCACCCGTCTGGCTGTCTTTATGATGATCGTAAAACCAGTATACATAACCATAATTCTTATCCAATTAAAAAAAAAACAAAAGAAGTTGGATTATAATATTGAGGAATTATTATCATGGCTTAAGAGGAATTCTAGCTTCTACTTACTATTTTAATCATCACTTGGATAATCACATGTTCTCTAATTATTATATATATTTAATTATTTATAAGTTTATTCTTTTAATCATTAAACATTGTTTCTTTTTATTTATTACTTTGAGTAATAATGAAAAAGACTTCAATTAATACGTTATTATGTAAATACAGCCGTCCTTTTTAGCCTCAACCGTTGAGTGAGTCAAAAAATACCTCCTTATATTAATGTTATTGGAGACAGGTTTCATGTGAGGCGGCTGGTAATACAAGAAAATAAGAATCTCATATAACAACTATTCAGCACCATAATTTCATCGTAAACAATTATATTTCATTTTATGCTATATCATGAAAGTCTTTTAATCATTCTGACCACTTAATCATTCTACATCAAACTATTTAATAACTGTAAAATAGTTCGGCATCAAAATTCCTTTTGAAAAAAGAAATGATAAGTAGGGCCAAACCCCCAAGTTTTTGAACCACCCCCTGAATTTAAGGGAACAATTTTAGCTTGATGATCTGTCTTTTACAAATAAAGGAATGCCCCTCTGTCACACCCACATATCTTGGGGACATCATATGGATTATTGTTCTTGTTTTTGTCCATTTTATATTTAACCTTTTTTGGTAATTATTAAATAGTTTGGTGTAAAATGATTAAGTGGTTAGAATGATTAAGAGACTCTCATGATATAATGCAAAATGAAATATAATTGTTTGGTAATTGTATACAATGAAATCAAGACTCTTGATGGTTAAGGGAGTTCCAAGATACAAAATCATTCAGAGGTAATAGAATCATTAAGAGGCAGACTTTTTTTTGCCAAACAAGATTCACCTTTTAACGATTCAGATGTTGCCTCTTAATGAACTATTAAGAGGTAAACAAACAACTCCTTAGGTTTTTTTATAACCGTGGGTTTTCAGACTAGCTTACAAATACAGCGTACTGACTAATCTATTCTGGAATCATCGCAGTTGAACCATTTATGATTACAAGGGTTTTGACAACACCTGGATTGACTATAAACAATCTGGTTTTAACAACAAATTTTCCACTACATCCACTAAAAATTTAATCAGTACGACACAATTCAAATGGTTTCTGAATCCATTACTTTTTCATTTACAACACAATTAATTAATTCATACAATTCCAACACAACCCTATTTGCAACTTCAAACAAAAACCTTAAAAACACACTTAATATTTATGTTTACAAGTATATTTCCGAGTTCGATCGATCCGACCGATTACGACATCCGTAATACAAAAACTACCCGACGAAACCCGTTCTATGGACACCACAAACAACTTGTCTTCCCACCTTTCTATCATCATCAAACATCAAACCAAACACAACCTAAACAACATTCCCCATTCCGAAATCGATCCATTGGGATCGCTTTCGTGATTCACCGACACCCCCTTTTTTTTTTCCCCTTCAATCTTTCATTAGGGTTCTTGAAAAACACCTTATATTTCCAAGATTTTCTTGAAAACCGATCACGATGGCAAGCTAGAAAACAGGCTTTGCCTTTCGTCTGCTACGGATCTCGCTCGTTGCAACTCCTCGGTCGAGTCTTTACTACTTTTCGTCTCCTGTTTCACCAATTCGTCAGCACAAGGGCCGTAAGCCCAACTGCAAGCCACGAAGTACAAAAGGTTCGCGAAGCTCATTATGGCTAGAACCCAATAGTAACTATCGTAGCGGCCTTGGTTGATATTGGTGGCGATCCACCCTTCTTTACGACCATCTTTCGTGAGCTTTTCGATCGTGCTAAGGATCAGGCTAGCCAACAAGTTAGCCACAGCCATTCCTAACAAGAAAAGAGAAGCAGCAATGCTCGACATGCTTTTCGGGAACTCCGAATAGTAGAATTCGTTCTGCCCGATTGCACTAAAAGCTTCTGCTAATCCATGGAGGCAGTATTGTGGGACCAACCACATTGCTGACATGGCGACAACGGTTTGAGGGCTGTTGAACAGCCCTTGTTCGATTGCTTTCTTTCTTCGAGCATGTTCAACAATGGCGGAAACCACCATGGCCATGGAGGAGAAAACTAGACCGATACCCATTCTTAATTTGACGCCAAGATGGACTGGTTTTCCTCGGAGTTTTGATGCGAATGGGAGGATAACACGATCATAAAGCACGACCCAAAGTGCTAATACCGCGATCGTGAAGAAAGCGAAGGAGCCTGCCGGAATCTGGAAGCTCGATCCAAGGTGTCTATCCATGGTGGAAGCTTGGATTACAGGAAAAGAAGATTGGCTCACGTTTATCGACATCATGATTCCCGAAGACCATAATGGCAGAACCCGGATCAGTGATTTCAGTTCTTCGATTTGCTCAACCGTGCATAGACTCCACGGATCGGAAGCAACTCCATCCGCGGTCAAGTCTTTCGGGTTCTGAATGATGCAAGCTTTGTTCAAGAACCTACATATAAATCTCACATCTTTAGCCAAACTTGTACAATTGTAATCCATATGGGACTCAAAGTGACCACAACCAAAAGAACCATTACAACAAAACCAGCTTTAGCGAAATATGTCTAAATGTCTTAATAGACTGTTTTATAAGGCGAAACAGTTGTTTGAACCTATAAAGCTGTCTATTAAGACATTTGTTTGTTAGCAGCTTGATGAGCTTAATGGGACTTTGGGACTCAACTTATTCAATCAGCCAAAAAGGATTTTTTGAAAGTGGCTTAATGATATAGAAAGTGACTTATTCAATAAGCTTTTAGGAGGGAGCTTTCTGCATAAAGTCAAAAAATTATCCTTCCATCTAGGGAAAAAACCCTCAAAACAAAAACCTTCTCAATCTATACAGACAAATTAATCTACACAGACAACTTTTATCCACACGGGACTTAACGAAAAACCAACCAAACAAGCCTAAATGTCCTAATATAGGACCAAACAATTAGAACATTTAGACACATTTGGCGTCCTATAAAGCCGATTTTGTTGTAGTAAACGATGATATACCTTAATTTTTTGGTGGGCACGGCATCGGGTGAATCTTTATGATGATTCCACGCATCAGCATTCGGAGGCTGAGATGGGAGTTTTCGGTTCTTATAAGCAACCACAATCACTTGTATGAAGCTAGTGAACAAGCTCTTTTTAACTTTCATCTTCACATACAGAGTGGAAGCAGCAAAGAACAAAAGTGCAGATAACAACATAAGAATCGCAGGAACCCCAAAACCCACCTTCCAACCGGCATGATCTTGAATATAAACGATACCCGTAAACGCAATCAAAACCGCAGTCGCAGCAGCAGCATAATACCATCCAAAAAAGCTCTCTAATGCCCTCTCATTATTGGGATTGTTTTTATTGTCTATTTGTTCAGCACCAAATGCTAAAGAACATGGTCTTACACCCCCTGATCCCATTGAAATGAATATGAAGGCAAAGATCAAGAAAGCATATTGAGAATGTGTGGCTTGTTTGCAGGTTTCAGTTAATTGATTGCAAGCAGGTGGCTTTAGATTTGGAACCATTGTTGTTAACCATAGCAGAAACATACCCTATAATCACAATAATAAACAGGATAATTAGCATTATATGATCCATGATTACAATCTTTAATCAATTTAGAGCTAATGTAAATGATGTTTTTAATGATTATTAGACAAAGAGCCAGGTTCACGGGAAAACCGCAAAAAAAACTGAGGAACACTTACAATTGTGGGAATAGTCTAATCAATTTCATGAATTATTAGAAACTACCTTATCAAATTCACATTTTACCTGATCCTCAAGTTTCTAGCCCTAAACTCATAATGGCGAGAAATATATTATTTTAAATTAAATAATTTTCTATTGAATGGGACATTCTTTTACATCGACTTGGTAACCGTTCATCTGGACATAAAAACTAAGAAACCGCTTCAAATACTTGTACACATACATACAGTCCAGACGAAAGGTTATTGGGTTTTTACGAACCTCCCTAACTAAGCAAGAACCTTAAAAACAGAGTTTTAAAAGAAAGGGGTTTCTATCAAGATTAATGATGTAGGTCAAGTGGACCATCAATGGCAGAAGTTGCAGAACCACTATGATGTTTTCACTGGATGTCTGTGACCTAATTAAGTGCCTGCCCTCTTGGGCTAAATTCTTTTTGTAAGTTAATATGGTCAACGTCAGAAAATACTGTACAAAGATAAAAAAGAAACAACGTAGGATTTCACTTATAAATGCAAGATTTAATTCTACAGTGAATTCAACCCAATATGACTGATGCCATTTTGTATTCTTGTTATCAAGAAAAGCAGATTTAGAAGCAGAAAATGGAGTTGAAAATGTTACCAAAAGGGAGAATAAGGAACCCAAACCAATGGTGAGAAATCGACCCAAGTATGAATCTGAAAGAAATGCACCCAAAACAGGAGCAAAATTGGAAGCTGCAGTCCAGAGAAAGAGGATGTTGGTGCCTTTAGCCACACCAATCTTGTAATCACTAATCAGATAAAGAATCATATTGGGCACCAAACCATAGCTAGCCACCTTCTCAAATGCCTCATTTGCTGCAAAAAAGAGATTCAAGATTCAAGAAAACACCCAAAACCCCAAAATCAAAAAACAACAGCAAACTCAGATCAAATCAAACACCAGAACTTCAAGATTCAAGAAACCCATGTTGTGAAAAATGCAAAAGGTTTCAAGATTCAAGAAACCCATGTTGTTAAAGGTTCAAGAATACCTATGATGAAGGGCATGGTGACTAAACCACCTTTCTTTCCTGTGGAAAGCTGTCTGTGCTGGTTCAGCTCTTCCACTTGCTCCCCCATTTTCTGTCTGTGTTTCAAATCTCCTTTCACTAGAAAAACGATATGGGGTTTTGCCCTTTATATAGTGGTGCTAGTTATGGGTTAATAGCCATGGTTAAAAAAAGGGGAAACTGTTGCAATTTGGATATGATATTGCTCAAGAATGGTGAGGAGATGCGTCAGAGTGAATATTTTAACAATGAAAACACATGGGGGTTGAGTTTTCAACGAAAAGTCCAATCTCCACACTGCTATTTCTCAGAGTGAGTGTGTGATAAGAAAAGCCATGGTTAAATTTTATTTGTTTTTTTAATTTATTACTATTTTTATCAGGATATATAAAATGGGTTTCTTTTATTTATTTATTTAATTTCCGGTAAATGAGCTGAATTTTACTGTGGTGGGGCTGCATATGGGCTTGAATCCATGTGCATGTACGTAGACTTCAGTCCCCACCAACTCATGCCTCGAGGCTCGAACTTAATCAAATATTATATATATATAACCATTATAGGTTTTTAAATGCAATAAATAAACTGACACACTATTCTCATTTTTTTATTAGGTTTAAACCTCTGACTTTTTAAAAAGCTACAATATCATTAGACCGAATTCTCTTTGGTTATATTATAGGTTTTATATCACACAAAATATAATATATGATTTATTTGTTTTTAATTAAATTAATTGATTTTTATTTTTAGCAAGTTTTTGAGTGAAATGATTGTTAATTTTGAATATGATGATAACTATTATTAATTTAGACCACAAATGTGGTGTTTGATTGGTTTGAGCTTGACTCCAAATGTCAAAAGTATCAAGAGGTCACATGTTCAAATCCAATAAGAAATAAAAATTCTCTTGTAGCCATGGAGGTTCAAATACGGTGACTTTGGACTATCTGCAAAGCAAGTAGTCGTCATGAGATTAGTTAGCTCGCATAACTGGTTGGATATCGAGGTTAATAAAAAAAAACTATTATTAATTTATAGACTGGAATTTAGTTGTTTATTATGTTGATGAGACATTTTTTATACTAAATTTTGAATTTTGGAAATTAAAAATCGAATTTCAAGAAATTAAAAAAAAGGTTTAATTTAATTTTTAATGTTTTTCTCTTCAGGCTTTTGGGATTCGAGTTTTCTCATGTTTCATCCCATCGAAGTTGGGACAAAATCTCACTTCCAATCCAATTTTACCCTTTTCAAGCTTTGATATATTTTTTTATATTTAATAATATGTATTCTTAATGATTATTAAGGTCGCGAGTTTAAATCCAATGAGAAATAGAAATCTTCTTGTGGTCATGGAGGTTCAAGTGTGATGACTCCAATCTACCTGCAAAGCACGTGGTCATTCTAAGGTTAATTAACTCGCATAACAGATTGGATATTAAGGTTAATAAATTGATTATAATAATTATTAAGTTGATGGTATCAATTTCAATTTACAAGGATTTTTAAAATATTTTAATTACGTGTTTGGGGAAACAAAATATTTAATCAACAAATAAACATTTCTTAGTAAGATAATCAAATGATAACCATAAAAAGGTTACAAACACATAAGAACTGATATAAAAGTATTTTTTTTAGTGATTTCTTTCATCAAAACTGTAATATAAGGTATTAGTTTCACACATGTTTGTGTTCACCTTATGAAAAAATTACACGTGAAACTTTTTTTTCACTTAGTGAAACGAAAAATATACGTAAAAAAGTTCCACATGATGTAACAAATACATGTGAAACCATCACATCATGAAACAAATATATGTAAAACAATATCATAAATTCTAACTTCTGACATGTAGCTCATTGGCAAGGTGGTGTAATGATTTTGCTCAAATATCTTAAATTCTAGCATTTGATGGAAAAAATCATGTAAATTTTTTTAAAATCAGTTCTCATGGGTTTATACTATTTTTATTAGCATGTCGATTAAGAACGTTTTGTTTGTTGGTCCTTCATAAGTTTTTTACCGACTTTGCCCCTGTTTCATCATCCTTACTTGTCGCTCGTTAAATGAAGAGAAAAATAAACAGCACCATTAAAATATTTATTTTATTATTATTTTTTGAAACAAAGTTCTGAACGGATTTCAATTAAAAACAACACCGAAATAGAAAAGATCAAAAACGATTTAAGCCCACACATATCTTCGTCACCACCTTCGACAATGCCCATCGCCTCCACGTGCACATTCATTTTCGACTTCGTCACTTACCATCATGTCCCTGTTATGATTTAAGTTATTCCTTTTGCTAAAATGAAACAAAGGTCAAGAACAAATCTCACAACCCTCGTTTTCCATCAACAATCGTCTTTTTTGAAGCTCAAGGTTCGTCCTCGGTAAGTATGCAAGCGTCAAGATCTTTCCAACAGTTCCAGTGATGTGAAAATCAAAAATATATGTTAATTTTTCTAAATTTTATTAAGCCGATATGATAAAAAAGAAAGTTGACAATATTGTGCCAGAAAACTTATACACCCTATCTTTGTACTAAACAATTGTCAACAGTGCCATTTGCTTATCTTTGTGCAATTATCGTCCCTGTATTTTGTGGAAACTCTGGATATCGTCCCAAAATTTTGAAAATTACGAGGACCATCATTGTGGTTTGTATTTAGTTTTGAAAAACATGTGGCTGTCAGGGCTCTTGATCTTTTTCCGTGAAGTGCTCCACATGCAAGTCAGTGAAGGCAAAATCGGTAATTTTGCATATTCTTTTGTAGTTTTTAGTGTACACGTTTGCAAAGCACATGTACAAATGTTCTAAAACGGTTTTAAAAAAACAAACACCCCTCCCCCATCATCGACGTCCCTCATTCTTTGACACCCCTTCACCATTGTGCCCTCCTCATGTCGTCTCTATCCTCACCTCACAAGGATAAAGTGGGCTTTGTGGTTGATATTAGCATGCATAGGTTCGAATCCAATTTCTTCTAGTCTTTTCCCGTATCCCCTGAAGCTAAGACTTTGTTGTAGCTTTAAGAGATAGGAGAGTCCCTTTGCACCTTAGCCTAGCACCACAAAGGACTGCCACCTTTTTCTCCGTCGTTGATCTCTCATTTCTCTTCTATTGTAATCATCTATCTCCTTCGGGAAATGGGTTTTCAGTTGGGATGGAAATGGAGGGGTTATCATGGGTGGAAAGAAGTCAAGAGGATTGGAGGATGAATCTTGTGATGTCGTCCACCGACATTAGGGGTACGAGTTACAGCTGTCGACGCCAAGGATGGAAAGATGGGATGAAGATGGAAGAAGTCACGTCAGGGGCCGATGTGGGAGGGAGGGTATGTTCAATGTTTTTCCCCTTCCTTTTTCAAACACTTTAAACAACGTATACATATGATTTAAAGACATGTACACTATCTTTTTCAATCAAAATGACAAAAAAAAAAAGCTCATTTCACATAACAAGCACATAAAGACACTCAACAGACCTAACGACAACAGACGAAAACAACAGCCAAATTCAAACCACAATAATACCCTTTCTAATTACCAAAACTTATGAACGATATACAGATTCTCGACAAACCCAGGGATGATTTACGTAATTTCCTCGTACTTTTTTTATAAAAGAAATACAAGTACACAAATCATTAAAATTTGCTAAATAAATATACTAATTTTGGAAACTGTTGAAAAGTCAACGCTTGTTTAATGCAATCATTAATAGTTATTAATTATGAGGTAATTAAGCATCATCAGGTATAATTAATTATTGAAATATGGGTTTTTTGGTGTTTTGTCACATTGGATTGGACACCCAAATTAAGAAGGGCTTTTATGGTACTCCCAAGATGCAAAATAATTCCTTTGACTTTTAATCATCGTATACTATGACGTCATGTCCCTTATTTCCACGTCAGCACAATCAGTCGTTAATTAGTTACTTTTGGACCTTTTAATATGGGTTTAATTTAAGGTTATTCATTCATTAATTAATCCTTAATCTTCTTTTAATTATTTGGCGGCCCAAACAAAATGGGTTTTATGCCGCTGCGTTTCCACACCACAATCAACAAAGCTTCATGGTCAATGTTTTCGTCTACTTTTACTTTTTTTTTCTTAAACGGTTTTATATTTATTGATTATGTATGTCTTAAAATACGTATCTATATTTTTTTAAATATATAATATTTATATACGAAAATTAGAACAAATAAACAGACTCACCTTCTTCATCTTTGATGAAGTTTGAATCTTTGACTTTCTAAGAGTCCAAAGACTCACATACCGCTAAGTCAAAAACCTTTTGGTTGGTTATTAAAAGCAAAATTGTCATTTACTTAATTAAAAGATGTAACAATCACCATGACGTGTCATGCCTCAAGATTTGTGTCTCATGCCATGTTAAACCTATGGCAAAACATGGTTTATGTGCAAGTTTTTAACGTGATATTTGTTTTTTCTTACATTTATAATGTTTTATCTGTTAGTTTTTAATATATATATATATATATATA
>NC_037530.1:38329219-38342773 GCF_001531365.2 Cynara cardunculus var. scolymus
ATATATATATATATATATATGTATATGTATATGTATATGTATATGTATATGTATATGTATATGTATATGTGTGTGTGTGCGTGTGTGTGTGTGTTAGAATCTCTTTCTCAAGGCCTCTTTTGGAGTTAATATGAGGTTCCACATAGAATCAAGGTCTACTACTTTAGGGACTCAACACTAAGGCAATCCATAATTCTTTGGCCCCTCACCTATCTAGACCCCTCCCGAAACTCTTAGGACAATTGGTTAGTTATGCATGACTGTTTGGTAGTGGCTTAATGATATAGAAAGTGGCTTATTCAGTAAGCTTCTAGGGGGAGCTTTATGCACAAAACCAAGTTTTTTACAAACATGCCCCTCCCAATTAAAAACATGCTTTTCATGTCTGTTAAAAAGCCCTTCCAAACAAAAACTTTTTCAATCTACACAGACAAATTAATCCACACAGACAGCTTTATCCATACAGAACTTAATGAAAAATCAACCAAACAGCCCCGAAGTTGACCAATGATGCTATAATTTTCACATTCTGAAGTGAGCATGTAGTATGCTTTCCTCGCAGTCTTTTTTTGCATATTATCAGCAATTTAATTTAATGTTTTTCCCCAAGAACAAACCTTGGATCAAATAGTAACATAAATCCTATGTGACTAAAAGGTCGGGTCCCTTTGCAAAGCGTAAAGTAAAGACATCATAAATACTTATCTCCAACCGTAACAAAGTTGAGTCGTTTTAGTGCACCAGGGTCCCCCTTTATCAAGTTGATAATTATATAGTCTCACCGACTATCTGTAGTCCAAAACCAAACGAACCCGTTATATCCCTTTTGGAGGTGGAGTGCGGTATGCAGATCTGACATCTATCCCAAAGAATAAAACAGTTGTTTCTGTGAAAACCTCAACTTGTGAAAAGTGTCACAAAAAGACATGATTTGCAAAGTTGATTAAGAAAAAGCATTAACATACAACTAGAAGCTAACCGTCTGTAGTCTATATATGTTACAGAAATTTATACATATATTTCACATCTTAGATGAAATTTATTTCTAATTATTATCAAAAAATTACCCGTTACTGATCTTGTGTTACCATCTCCAGATACCAACCCGATTATTTTTATGGGACTCGCTCCCTCGTAATGCCATGGGAAAGGTAAAATACCGTATTTGTAACCGTTATGATCTTATTCATTTGCACATCTACTTACGGAAAATGTAACAAATGAACTCACACACCCTTTTCGTCTTTGCTGAGGTTTGAACCCCAGATTTCCTAGGAGGCCAAAGGCTCAGATCCTGCTAGGCCAAAGGCCCTTTGGTTGCTTAATGTTCTTCTACAACCAAAACCTAATGAATCATTTTGTGTGTAACTTTTAGGTGAACAAAAAGGAGCTGAAGATGAAACTGGCTGCTGAAGAACAATAAACCGATTTTATCATCGACGAAAGATGCAACATACCGTTTGTGTGTAATCTATGTTAAACGGTAAACTGCATGCTCTCGTCGATGGTAACGGAGATTTTATTTTCTCGGCTGTCGGTATTCCTGTTAGGGATACCGCTGTCAGAAAACTCTACATATAATTTCCTTTCGAGTTGTTAGAAGTTAACGATGATGTGCTTATTATGGTAATGTTGGCTTTGATTTATATGATTCTTGTAATTCCTCGTTATTTAAAAATTGATAATATGGTAAGTTTCGAGAACAGAACAGGGATCACTGTTTTACATTTGATATGATCTTTATATGAAATAGACAGGAACATAAGAATAAAATGGAACATGCATGTTTGATCCCCATCCCATGAAACAAGGTGAAACAAACTTATATTTTATTAATATATTTTCAAAGTAAAACCTAATTATATTTGAAAACATCAAATTCTTTCTTTACATTTTATCAATTCTTTAAATTTTATTTATTGTATTTTATGGTTTTTTGTAGATTTTCACTTTACTGTCATCAAAATATTATTTTATACAGTTTCTATATTTGTTAAACTTATATGTAATTTATTAAATATTAATAGTAAACTGGAATTATATGAAGTTCATATTTTTTGTGTCATTTTAATTGTCATGATGAAAACTTTCTAATAATATATTTTGTTATAAAAAATATTTATTTTACTATAACTTAATAAAACACATAAATTAATCAAAATATAGAAAAGATAGGGTAAATTGGTCATTTTATTAGTCATGTCATTTGTTATGTTTTGTCCTGTTCTGCTATGTCACGTATGATCATGTTATGTTTTATTGTGTTCCGCTATGTTGTATCTTGTCTAGATACCAAACGCATCCTAAGTCAGGGATGAACCCATAAATTTTTTCAAACGGTGACACCATTTGACTATAAGAAAAAAAAAACTACAGGGAATTTTTTTTCTCAAACATTGACACCATTTGACTAAGAAAATAACACTAACACGATTCGAATTTAGGTCTAGGTGGAATAAAAGTCTTGCAAACCAACCCTACCAAATGAAACTTGTTTTCATTGTAGTTTCAAATACATAATGTGACACACAACAAATTAATACAGTTGCACCTTTCATGAATCTAATTTTTTTTTACTTTCAGCAGATGAATAATACAGAGGCACGTGCCACCATATGTCCAACTATAGGTCCGTCCCTACCCCAAGTGTCTTAACAATAAGGAGGTTGACAATCATCTGTTAAAGCGAGATCTCCGATTTGAATCCGAGCACCACCCGTCTGGCTGTCTTTATGATGATCGTAAAACCAGTATACATAACCATAATTCTTATCCAATTAAAAAAAAAACAAAAGAAGTTGGATTATAATATTGAGGAATTATTATCATGGCTTAAGAGGAATTCTAGCTTCTACTTACTATTTTAATCATCACTTGGATAATCACATGTTCTCTAATTATTATATATATTTAATTATTTATAAGTTTATTCTTTTAATCATTAAACATTGTTTCTTTTTATTTATTACTTTGAGTAATAATGAAAAAGACTTCAATTAATACGTTATTATGTAAATACAGCCGTCCTTTTTAGCCTCAACCGTTGAGTGAGTCAAAAAATACCTCCTTATATTAATGTTATTGGAGACAGGTTTCATGTGAGGCGGCTGGTAATACAAGAAAATAAGAATCTCATATAACAACTATTCAGCACCATAATTTCATCGTAAACAATTATATTTCATTTTATGCTATATCATGAAAGTCTTTTAATCATTCTGACCACTTAATCATTCTACATCAAACTATTTAATAACTGTAAAATAGTTCGGCATCAAAATTCCTTTTGAAAAAAGAAATGATAAGTAGGGCCAAACCCCCAAGTTTTTGAACCACCCCCTGAATTTAAGGGAACAATTTTAGCTTGATGATCTGTCTTTTACAAATAAAGGAATGCCCCTCTGTCACACCCACATATCTTGGGGACATCATATGGATTATTGTTCTTGTTTTTGTCCATTTTATATTTAACCTTTTTTGGTAATTATTAAATAGTTTGGTGTAAAATGATTAAGTGGTTAGAATGATTAAGAGACTCTCATGATATAATGCAAAATGAAATATAATTGTTTGGTAATTGTATACAATGAAATCAAGACTCTTGATGGTTAAGGGAGTTCCAAGATACAAAATCATTCAGAGGTAATAGAATCATTAAGAGGCAGACTTTTTTTTGCCAAACAAGATTCACCTTTTAACGATTCAGATGTTGCCTCTTAATGAACTATTAAGAGGTAAACAAACAACTCCTTAGGTTTTTTTATAACCGTGGGTTTTCAGACTAGCTTACAAATACAGCGTACTGACTAATCTATTCTGGAATCATCGCAGTTGAACCATTTATGATTACAAGGGTTTTGACAACACCTGGATTGACTATAAACAATCTGGTTTTAACAACAAATTTTCCACTACATCCACTAAAAATTTAATCAGTACGACACAATTCAAATGGTTTCTGAATCCATTACTTTTTCATTTACAACACAATTAATTAATTCATACAATTCCAACACAACCCTATTTGCAACTTCAAACAAAAACCTTAAAAACACACTTAATATTTATGTTTACAAGTATATTTCCGAGTTCGATCGATCCGACCGATTACGACATCCGTAATACAAAAACTACCCGACGAAACCCGTTCTATGGACACCACAAACAACTTGTCTTCCCACCTTTCTATCATCATCAAACATCAAACCAAACACAACCTAAACAACATTCCCCATTCCGAAATCGATCCATTGGGATCGCTTTCGTGATTCACCGACACCCCCTTTTTTTTTTCCCCTTCAATCTTTCATTAGGGTTCTTGAAAAACACCTTATATTTCCAAGATTTTCTTGAAAACCGATCACGATGGCAAGCTAGAAAACAGGCTTTGCCTTTCGTCTGCTACGGATCTCGCTCGTTGCAACTCCTCGGTCGAGTCTTTACTACTTTTCGTCTCCTGTTTCACCAATTCGTCAGCACAAGGGCCGTAAGCCCAACTGCAAGCCACGAAGTACAAAAGGTTCGCGAAGCTCATTATGGCTAGAACCCAATAGTAACTATCGTAGCGGCCTTGGTTGATATTGGTGGCGATCCACCCTTCTTTACGACCATCTTTCGTGAGCTTTTCGATCGTGCTAAGGATCAGGCTAGCCAACAAGTTAGCCACAGCCATTCCTAACAAGAAAAGAGAAGCAGCAATGCTCGACATGCTTTTCGGGAACTCCGAATAGTAGAATTCGTTCTGCCCGATTGCACTAAAAGCTTCTGCTAATCCATGGAGGCAGTATTGTGGGACCAACCACATTGCTGACATGGCGACAACGGTTTGAGGGCTGTTGAACAGCCCTTGTTCGATTGCTTTCTTTCTTCGAGCATGTTCAACAATGGCGGAAACCACCATGGCCATGGAGGAGAAAACTAGACCGATACCCATTCTTAATTTGACGCCAAGATGGACTGGTTTTCCTCGGAGTTTTGATGCGAATGGGAGGATAACACGATCATAAAGCACGACCCAAAGTGCTAATACCGCGATCGTGAAGAAAGCGAAGGAGCCTGCCGGAATCTGGAAGCTCGATCCAAGGTGTCTATCCATGGTGGAAGCTTGGATTACAGGAAAAGAAGATTGGCTCACGTTTATCGACATCATGATTCCCGAAGACCATAATGGCAGAACCCGGATCAGTGATTTCAGTTCTTCGATTTGCTCAACCGTGCATAGACTCCACGGATCGGAAGCAACTCCATCCGCGGTCAAGTCTTTCGGGTTCTGAATGATGCAAGCTTTGTTCAAGAACCTACATATAAATCTCACATCTTTAGCCAAACTTGTACAATTGTAATCCATATGGGACTCAAAGTGACCACAACCAAAAGAACCATTACAACAAAACCAGCTTTAGCGAAATATGTCTAAATGTCTTAATAGACTGTTTTATAAGGCGAAACAGTTGTTTGAACCTATAAAGCTGTCTATTAAGACATTTGTTTGTTAGCAGCTTGATGAGCTTAATGGGACTTTGGGACTCAACTTATTCAATCAGCCAAAAAGGATTTTTTGAAAGTGGCTTAATGATATAGAAAGTGACTTATTCAATAAGCTTTTAGGAGGGAGCTTTCTGCATAAAGTCAAAAAATTATCCTTCCATCTAGGGAAAAAACCCTCAAAACAAAAACCTTCTCAATCTATACAGACAAATTAATCTACACAGACAACTTTTATCCACACGGGACTTAACGAAAAACCAACCAAACAAGCCTAAATGTCCTAATATAGGACCAAACAATTAGAACATTTAGACACATTTGGCGTCCTATAAAGCCGATTTTGTTGTAGTAAACGATGATATACCTTAATTTTTTGGTGGGCACGGCATCGGGTGAATCTTTATGATGATTCCACGCATCAGCATTCGGAGGCTGAGATGGGAGTTTTCGGTTCTTATAAGCAACCACAATCACTTGTATGAAGCTAGTGAACAAGCTCTTTTTAACTTTCATCTTCACATACAGAGTGGAAGCAGCAAAGAACAAAAGTGCAGATAACAACATAAGAATCGCAGGAACCCCAAAACCCACCTTCCAACCGGCATGATCTTGAATATAAACGATACCCGTAAACGCAATCAAAACCGCAGTCGCAGCAGCAGCATAATACCATCCAAAAAAGCTCTCTAATGCCCTCTCATTATTGGGATTGTTTTTATTGTCTATTTGTTCAGCACCAAATGCTAAAGAACATGGTCTTACACCCCCTGATCCCATTGAAATGAATATGAAGGCAAAGATCAAGAAAGCATATTGAGAATGTGTGGCTTGTTTGCAGGTTTCAGTTAATTGATTGCAAGCAGGTGGCTTTAGATTTGGAACCATTGTTGTTAACCAT
The DNA here is from genome assembly GCF_001531365.2 of Cynara cardunculus var. scolymus. Lineage (NCBI taxonomy): Eukaryota > Viridiplantae > Streptophyta > Magnoliopsida > Asterales > Asteraceae > Cynara > Cynara cardunculus. The sequence goes on from NC_037530.1 coordinate 38,335,605, forward strand.
AGCAGAAACATACCCTATAATCACAATAATAAACAGGATAATTAGCATTATATGATCCATGATTACAATCTTTAATCAATTTAGAGCTAATGTAAATGATGTTTTTAATGATTATTAGACAAAGAGCCAGGTTCACGGGAAAACCGCAAAAAAAACTGAGGAACACTTACAATTGTGGGAATAGTCTAATCAATTTCATGAATTATTAGAAACTACCTTATCAAATTCACATTTTACCTGATCCTCAAGTTTCTAGCCCTAAACTCATAATGGCGAGAAATATATTATTTTAAATTAAATAATTTTCTATTGAATGGGACATTCTTTTACATCGACTTGGTAACCGTTCATCTGGACATAAAAACTAAGAAACCGCTTCAAATACTTGTACACATACATACAGTCCAGACGAAAGGTTATTGGGTTTTTACGAACCTCCCTAACTAAGCAAGAACCTTAAAAACAGAGTTTTAAAAGAAAGGGGTTTCTATCAAGATTAATGATGTAGGTCAAGTGGACCATCAATGGCAGAAGTTGCAGAACCACTATGATGTTTTCACTGGATGTCTGTGACCTAATTAAGTGCCTGCCCTCTTGGGCTAAATTCTTTTTGTAAGTTAATATGGTCAACGTCAGAAAATACTGTACAAAGATAAAAAAGAAACAACGTAGGATTTCACTTATAAATGCAAGATTTAATTCTACAGTGAATTCAACCCAATATGACTGATGCCATTTTGTATTCTTGTTATCAAGAAAAGCAGATTTAGAAGCAGAAAATGGAGTTGAAAATGTTACCAAAAGGGAGAATAAGGAACCCAAACCAATGGTGAGAAATCGACCCAAGTATGAATCTGAAAGAAATGCACCCAAAACAGGAGCAAAATTGGAAGCTGCAGTCCAGAGAAAGAGGATGTTGGTGCCTTTAGCCACACCAATCTTGTAATCACTAATCAGATAAAGAATCATATTGGGCACCAAACCATAGCTAGCCACCTTCTCAAATGCCTCATTTGCTGCAAAAAAGAGATTCAAGATTCAAGAAAACACCCAAAACCCCAAAATCAAAAAACAACAGCAAACTCAGATCAAATCAAACACCAGAACTTCAAGATTCAAGAAACCCATGTTGTGAAAAATGCAAAAGGTTTCAAGATTCAAGAAACCCATGTTGTTAAAGGTTCAAGAATACCTATGATGAAGGGCATGGTGACTAAACCACCTTTCTTTCCTGTGGAAAGCTGTCTGTGCTGGTTCAGCTCTTCCACTTGCTCCCCCATTTTCTGTCTGTGTTTCAAATCTCCTTTCACTAGAAAAACGATATGGGGTTTTGCCCTTTATATAGTGGTGCTAGTTATGGGTTAATAGCCATGGTTAAAAAAAGGGGAAACTGTTGCAATTTGGATATGATATTGCTCAAGAATGGTGAGGAGATGCGTCAGAGTGAATATTTTAACAATGAAAACACATGGGGGTTGAGTTTTCAACGAAAAGTCCAATCTCCACACTGCTATTTCTCAGAGTGAGTGTGTGATAAGAAAAGCCATGGTTAAATTTTATTTGTTTTTTTAATTTATTACTATTTTTATCAGGATATATAAAATGGGTTTCTTTTATTTATTTATTTAATTTCCGGTAAATGAGCTGAATTTTACTGTGGTGGGGCTGCATATGGGCTTGAATCCATGTGCATGTACGTAGACTTCAGTCCCCACCAACTCATGCCTCGAGGCTCGAACTTAATCAAATATTATATATATATAACCATTATAGGTTTTTAAATGCAATAAATAAACTGACACACTATTCTCATTTTTTTATTAGGTTTAAACCTCTGACTTTTTAAAAAGCTACAATATCATTAGACCGAATTCTCTTTGGTTATATTATAGGTTTTATATCACACAAAATATAATATATGATTTATTTGTTTTTAATTAAATTAATTGATTTTTATTTTTAGCAAGTTTTTGAGTGAAATGATTGTTAATTTTGAATATGATGATAACTATTATTAATTTAGACCACAAATGTGGTGTTTGATTGGTTTGAGCTTGACTCCAAATGTCAAAAGTATCAAGAGGTCACATGTTCAAATCCAATAAGAAATAAAAATTCTCTTGTAGCCATGGAGGTTCAAATACGGTGACTTTGGACTATCTGCAAAGCAAGTAGTCGTCATGAGATTAGTTAGCTCGCATAACTGGTTGGATATCGAGGTTAATAAAAAAAAACTATTATTAATTTATAGACTGGAATTTAGTTGTTTATTATGTTGATGAGACATTTTTTATACTAAATTTTGAATTTTGGAAATTAAAAATCGAATTTCAAGAAATTAAAAAAAAGGTTTAATTTAATTTTTAATGTTTTTCTCTTCAGGCTTTTGGGATTCGAGTTTTCTCATGTTTCATCCCATCGAAGTTGGGACAAAATCTCACTTCCAATCCAATTTTACCCTTTTCAAGCTTTGATATATTTTTTTATATTTAATAATATGTATTCTTAATGATTATTAAGGTCGCGAGTTTAAATCCAATGAGAAATAGAAATCTTCTTGTGGTCATGGAGGTTCAAGTGTGATGACTCCAATCTACCTGCAAAGCACGTGGTCATTCTAAGGTTAATTAACTCGCATAACAGATTGGATATTAAGGTTAATAAATTGATTATAATAATTATTAAGTTGATGGTATCAATTTCAATTTACAAGGATTTTTAAAATATTTTAATTACGTGTTTGGGGAAACAAAATATTTAATCAACAAATAAACATTTCTTAGTAAGATAATCAAATGATAACCATAAAAAGGTTACAAACACATAAGAACTGATATAAAAGTATTTTTTTTAGTGATTTCTTTCATCAAAACTGTAATATAAGGTATTAGTTTCACACATGTTTGTGTTCACCTTATGAAAAAATTACACGTGAAACTTTTTTTTCACTTAGTGAAACGAAAAATATACGTAAAAAAGTTCCACATGATGTAACAAATACATGTGAAACCATCACATCATGAAACAAATATATGTAAAACAATATCATAAATTCTAACTTCTGACATGTAGCTCATTGGCAAGGTGGTGTAATGATTTTGCTCAAATATCTTAAATTCTAGCATTTGATGGAAAAAATCATGTAAATTTTTTTAAAATCAGTTCTCATGGGTTTATACTATTTTTATTAGCATGTCGATTAAGAACGTTTTGTTTGTTGGTCCTTCATAAGTTTTTTACCGACTTTGCCCCTGTTTCATCATCCTTACTTGTCGCTCGTTAAATGAAGAGAAAAATAAACAGCACCATTAAAATATTTATTTTATTATTATTTTTTGAAACAAAGTTCTGAACGGATTTCAATTAAAAACAACACCGAAATAGAAAAGATCAAAAACGATTTAAGCCCACACATATCTTCGTCACCACCTTCGACAATGCCCATCGCCTCCACGTGCACATTCATTTTCGACTTCGTCACTTACCATCATGTCCCTGTTATGATTTAAGTTATTCCTTTTGCTAAAATGAAACAAAGGTCAAGAACAAATCTCACAACCCTCGTTTTCCATCAACAATCGTCTTTTTTGAAGCTCAAGGTTCGTCCTCGGTAAGTATGCAAGCGTCAAGATCTTTCCAACAGTTCCAGTGATGTGAAAATCAAAAATATATGTTAATTTTTCTAAATTTTATTAAGCCGATATGATAAAAAAGAAAGTTGACAATATTGTGCCAGAAAACTTATACACCCTATCTTTGTACTAAACAATTGTCAACAGTGCCATTTGCTTATCTTTGTGCAATTATCGTCCCTGTATTTTGTGGAAACTCTGGATATCGTCCCAAAATTTTGAAAATTACGAGGACCATCATTGTGGTTTGTATTTAGTTTTGAAAAACATGTGGCTGTCAGGGCTCTTGATCTTTTTCCGTGAAGTGCTCCACATGCAAGTCAGTGAAGGCAAAATCGGTAATTTTGCATATTCTTTTGTAGTTTTTAGTGTACACGTTTGCAAAGCACATGTACAAATGTTCTAAAACGGTTTTAAAAAAACAAACACCCCTCCCCCATCATCGACGTCCCTCATTCTTTGACACCCCTTCACCATTGTGCCCTCCTCATGTCGTCTCTATCCTCACCTCACAAGGATAAAGTGGGCTTTGTGGTTGATATTAGCATGCATAGGTTCGAATCCAATTTCTTCTAGTCTTTTCCCGTATCCCCTGAAGCTAAGACTTTGTTGTAGCTTTAAGAGATAGGAGAGTCCCTTTGCACCTTAGCCTAGCACCACAAAGGACTGCCACCTTTTTCTCCGTCGTTGATCTCTCATTTCTCTTCTATTGTAATCATCTATCTCCTTCGGGAAATGGGTTTTCAGTTGGGATGGAAATGGAGGGGTTATCATGGGTGGAAAGAAGTCAAGAGGATTGGAGGATGAATCTTGTGATGTCGTCCACCGACATTAGGGGTACGAGTTACAGCTGTCGACGCCAAGGATGGAAAGATGGGATGAAGATGGAAGAAGTCACGTCAGGGGCCGATGTGGGAGGGAGGGTATGTTCAATGTTTTTCCCCTTCCTTTTTCAAACACTTTAAACAACGTATACATATGATTTAAAGACATGTACACTATCTTTTTCAATCAAAATGACAAAAAAAAAAAGCTCATTTCACATAACAAGCACATAAAGACACTCAACAGACCTAACGACAACAGACGAAAACAACAGCCAAATTCAAACCACAATAATACCCTTTCTAATTACCAAAACTTATGAACGATATACAGATTCTCGACAAACCCAGGGATGATTTACGTAATTTCCTCGTACTTTTTTTATAAAAGAAATACAAGTACACAAATCATTAAAATTTGCTAAATAAATATACTAATTTTGGAAACTGTTGAAAAGTCAACGCTTGTTTAATGCAATCATTAATAGTTATTAATTATGAGGTAATTAAGCATCATCAGGTATAATTAATTATTGAAATATGGGTTTTTTGGTGTTTTGTCACATTGGATTGGACACCCAAATTAAGAAGGGCTTTTATGGTACTCCCAAGATGCAAAATAATTCCTTTGACTTTTAATCATCGTATACTATGACGTCATGTCCCTTATTTCCACGTCAGCACAATCAGTCGTTAATTAGTTACTTTTGGACCTTTTAATATGGGTTTAATTTAAGGTTATTCATTCATTAATTAATCCTTAATCTTCTTTTAATTATTTGGCGGCCCAAACAAAATGGGTTTTATGCCGCTGCGTTTCCACACCACAATCAACAAAGCTTCATGGTCAATGTTTTCGTCTACTTTTACTTTTTTTTTCTTAAACGGTTTTATATTTATTGATTATGTATGTCTTAAAATACGTATCTATATTTTTTTAAATATATAATATTTATATACGAAAATTAGAACAAATAAACAGACTCACCTTCTTCATCTTTGATGAAGTTTGAATCTTTGACTTTCTAAGAGTCCAAAGACTCACATACCGCTAAGTCAAAAACCTTTTGGTTGGTTATTAAAAGCAAAATTGTCATTTACTTAATTAAAAGATGTAACAATCACCATGACGTGTCATGCCTCAAGATTTGTGTCTCATGCCATGTTAAACCTATGGCAAAACATGGTTTATGTGCAAGTTTTTAACGTGATATTTGTTTTTTCTTACATTTATAATGTTTTATCTGTTAGTTTTTAATATATATATATATATATATAGCCTAATTAAAGTTTTTATTATTATTGACTTATTGAGTAATAGTATAAATCATATGTTTATATATGTATATATATGTATGTGAGAGAGAGAGAGAGAGAGAGGGAGAGAGATAAACGTCCATAACTCATGTTTTGAAAAATGTCATGGTATCGTCGTGGCTCCTAACGTTTGAGGCTTGACCTCACCGTCATGCCACGTTTCACGCTATTTAGAACCTTGATAATAATTACACATTTAAAAAACTGGGTGTATTTTTAATTTTGTACATCTATTTTGGTACCGATAACGTAATATGCTTTAACATTACATTTAATAATTTTGTTGAACTTTTTTAAAAAGTATACCAAAAGCTATTGGTGCAATATAATATGAGTTATCAGTAGACGTTAATCTTTTTAAAAGTCAAGTGTTCAAGTCTTATCAAATACGAAAAGTGTATATAAGTTTCACCATACATATACATATATATATATATATATATATATATGTGTGTGTGTGTGTGTGTATTATATAATTAAAAAAAAATCATTTTAAGCCGAGGTCACAAAATTTACATATTCAACCATTTCGCTAAAATCTTTTTTCATGTAATGGTTTTTGTGTACCAAACAAAATTGACAATTCCTATCCTTTTAAGGGGGACCGACGGGTGGGAAGCCAACAAGGCATATGTAGGACGTGCAATGTTTTTCCAGTATTTGTTCTACATTGCATAATTGGTCACGTATTCAGCTCGTCCCTACCTTTTAAAGATCAAAATCAGATGTTAAATGATACTAATGTTTAGTTACGATAAATGATTGAAGTTTGTAGTTAACTGATATGTACATATATTATATGTTGTATACCATAATATTGTATACAAAAAATATTGGGTCAATTGCTAAAAACAGGGCCAAAAAATATGTCAAAATGAAACACATTAATCGAAAGAAGAGAGTGCAATTTCCATTTTGCATAACTTAACATGAAGGTGATAGATTTTACAGTGTTATGTTTCGATTAGAACCAGAAATCAAACTATTGTTACTCGATCTAAAATAATCCATACCAAATCAAACATGCCCAGTAAATCTCAACCAAAATAAGATCCGGAATATATATATACTACATTAATATTCATTTAGACCAAAAGTCTTAATTACAAGTCTCAAAGCATAAATTTTACTATCAATTTATGCAAGAGATTCAAAAATCTCTTAAGTACAAACTATTATGCATAATGTACAAATGCTTAAAACATATTATTTGTTTGGTCAAAGTTTCAAATTTAAGTAAGCCATATTTACATGAAAATGGTATGTTTGGTTTTCTCAAAATTGTTTGACACTTTGTTTGTTTCTTATTTTAAACCCAAATTCAAATCCGAAGTAAACTAAAACTTGAAGCAATAATATCATAAAGGGTTTTAGATCCTGCATGTACCCCACCCCA
>NC_037530.1:38343211-38370079 GCF_001531365.2 Cynara cardunculus var. scolymus
TATATATATATATATATATATATATATATATATATATATATATATACTTTCTAGAATAGAATAGTAAAAAGACAAAAGATAAAATGGGGAAGTTAAATATGGAAAGTTCAAGTGAAATGTAAGAAAATTGCCAAAAAGAAAGAAGGCAAAGGCTAGGAATGCAAAAAGAAGCCAAACACAAAGATACAAATGCTATAATACTAAGATAAGGTAAAATGTCATTTCAAGTTTTGGAGTGTTTACACCTTCATTCTGGTCAATTCTTGCATTATTGACCCCTCACCAATTCAATCCTTGGATCAAATGAAGTCCCATGGATCCCATCTTCTTTTGTTGTTACACTCCCACAACACCTAATATCGACTCGTGTGCTCGCACGCACCCATAACACCAGACATCCCCTCGTGTACACTCACGTTCATATCATCTGTGGCTTTTAGTGGTTCCAGGTTAACCGTCGTATTTGTAGGGTTATATAATATTTGTATATAGGCATGAACGTTTCTTTTCTGACATGATATTTGATAGGGAGTTTTTAGAGACGCGTGTGTAAGTTAGTAGACTTCAGTGTTGGAATTTGACGCTGGTGTGGGATAGGAATAAGGGAGTTAGAGAGATAGATGGTGCACTAGGGGTTCGGGAGCTAAAATATCTGGTAGCAGAGTTGTGTGTGTCTTTACGAAAATAACAGTTTCACCTTTTAAGAGTAGAGGGCATATCTGCATGCATCTCATACTTCCAAACGATGCTTTTGATTGGAACTGGTTCGTTCTATTTGGTTTGGTTTTAAATTACTTGTATATGTTGGAAAAGATTTACTCAAGGCTATAGCTGATTCAATCTGTTACAAATGATACCATTACAGTCATGTTTTATATTAACTGTGTTTTTTTTTTCAAACGAAGGAGGGAATCAAGTTACGTTTGTTACTGTTGTTGGAATTATAAATCTGGGAATAACAATTACCATGTTAAAGAGGACCCGGTGGCACACGTGAAGGCCTATGAGAACGACTCCGTTATCGTTATTTGTATGTTTTATTTGATTTGAATTTAATGGATTATTGTAATAGTTCCATAGTCAAAGATTATTGATTATGATCTATGAACAAACAAATATGCTCCAATTGAGTGATGGGGTCCAAGGAGTCCAATCCAAATATGTGTAGATCCTTTCAATTTGAAAAGCAAAAGTCCCAACTTTATTTACAAAAAAATATTTATTTAATTATTATTATTTAAAATATAATTAGATAAATGATTAATTATTTATAAACCAGTAGAATAGGTCATCAGGGTACGGAAAGAATGTTTAGTCTAAAAGAAAGAACAATCCGACGACCCCATAATTAGATCAGGATACCAACCCTACAACGATGGAAGACCCTCATAACGACTCATCGATGTTAAAAGATGAGAGGTATTCGATAATGACGTTGTTAAATAATTCGAAAATTATTAATTGGGTTATTTTTTATGTCACATTGAATTGGAGTCGATATCAATCATTATATCAATGAGTTGTGATATTCTTTCGAAATAGTAAACGATTCTTAACGTAATTTAAATAGACAGTAATCCTATAGAATATAAATTATAAAAATAAAAAATAAAATAATGGAGAAACATGAAATGTGGAAGCTTGTCCACACACTAAAGATAGACATGGTAGATAAAAGAGTAAAGGAGAAGTTTTATATATATATATATATATATATATATATATATATATATATATATATATGTAAGAAGTTATATATTTATATATAGGATTATGTAAGAAATATATATATATATATATATATATATATATATATAGCATTATGTAAGAGACTTGGGATCATATGAGACCAAGGTTTTTCCGTGAGACCCGTAAGACCAATTCTCAACCATTGGATTAGATCTACAATCTCAATATTCATAATCACAAAATTGACACGAGACTTCTCAATAATTACAAAATTGTCACCGTGCAATTTTAGATCATTAGATCGTTAGCTTATAAAGTTGATCAATGAACATAAATTGGTCTCACGGGTCTCACGAAAACCCTTGGTCTCACGTGAACCCAACCCGATATAGACTTGGGATCATGTGAGACCAATAGTTTTTCGTAAGACTTATAAGACCAATTCTCAACCCTTGGATTAGATCTACAATCTGAACATTCATAATCATAAAATTGGCACGAGACTTTTCAATAATCACAAAATTGTCATCATACAACTTTAGACCATCAGATCATTAGCTTATAAAGTTGATCAATGAACATAAATTGGTCTTACGGGTCTTTACGAAAAACTTTTGGTTTCACATGAATCCAAATATATATATATTCACAGATTTAAAAAATAATGTACAAAATGTGTCCCTATTCTATTCTATTTTGTCAGAGTTTACACCCTTAATTTCAAATATTGTCTTCTGACACATTTAGTTCAGGGTTTCGTACACGCTTTTTGTAGGGTTTCACGACACACTCCCATCAACCTCATTTAATACGCCTTAAATTCATTTTCAATTTTATTTATTCTGCGGTCGTTAATTCTACTCGGAAAAACATTTATTGATAAGAGTTCACATTTTTATTTATCTTAACCGGTAAGATTATATATAGTTTATTTATGTTAATTGGGTAAAAATCGTCACCTTCAATTACCAGCAAGGTTTCAAATGGTGTGAGACGAGATGTGACGATTAAGCCAAGCCTCAGCGTTAAAAGGCACATGGAGGCCACAACATTTTTCAAGAACTGACTTATGGAGGCAATTTTCTATATCATGTATCAAAAAATATATATATATATATAATCCTGACAAACAAACCCTATATATAGGGAGACCTTCTTTTGAGAACCTATGAAATTGAGATAACCTTGAAAACTAGTGTATTATGTTATATTTCTTATGATTTTTATTCACATATAGCTAGAATTTAATATAGTGGTGAATGTATTTGTTTCATATGTACTTGGTTCACAATATAAACTTTTTTAGGGTGTTTGTGAAACAAAAAATACACGTAAATAAGTTTTGGATTGTGAACCGAACACATATGAAACAAACACATTATGAAACAAATATATGTTAATCAATATATTAAATATTATATTTAGATGGAAAAAGATTATGTGAGACATAACTTTAAGGTAGAAGTTCTCACGAATCTAAATTTTTTTAGAGTTCTCAAATGATTAAATCCCTATATATAGTCTGATTCAAACAAGAACAATACCTATTTAATTAGGTTATGTTTGGCACATGGGACAAGACAGAACGAGACAAAACTCATTGTTCCACATTTGGCACGACATGGGACAGGACAAGAACTCATTGTCCATCATTTGGTACAACTTGGGACAGAGACAAGAACTGAGATAAGGTGGGATAGCGTAGGACAAAAAATGATTTTCTTGTTCCACCAAAATAGGTGGAACAAGATGAGACAAGAATGGGCATAAACTAAAATATCAACTCTCATGTGATATATAACTTTAACATATTATTTATTTTAGTGGTCACCACCACTAGTTGCGGCCGCCGCCATCATCGGCACCTTCACCTCCTCCGCCACCTCCACAACCACCATCAACCACCGACCACCACCGTCTATCACCACCTTCACAGCCACCATTGGCCACCTACGACCCCTGTTCATCGCCACTACCACCATTGGCGACCTCCATTTTCTCTTCTACTACAACAACCTCATTTACCACCTCCACAACCATCGTCGACCACCACAATCCATTGCCACCACCACTACCACCATTGGCTACCTCCACCTTCTCTTATAGTATAACCTCCTCCACCACCTCCACAACCATCATCGGCCATCAAAAAACACTGTTCATTGCCACCACCGTAGGCCACCTCACCTCCATCATAACCAACATCATCGGCTACCATTACCACTACCACTACCCACCACCACCGTCGACCACCACTATTTGCTTCCACAGTACTATCTACCATATTCACATCCTCCATAACCACAACCGTCCATCTTCATCACCATTAGCATCGTCAGTCACCACCACCTCCACCATAACCACCACCGCTGCCCACCATCACACCTACCTCCACCACTAGGCCACAACTACCTCATCCACCACTGTCTACCGCCACCAACCACCACTATCTACCATCTTCACGTCCTCCACAACCACTATCGTCCACCAATTACCAATGCTTATACCTCCACAACTATTATTGTTGCAACAATCTTCACTGTGCCTTCACCAATTGATAAGGATCTTCCAAACTGAAACATAATTTCTCCTTTGTATGAATCAGGTTTTTTCAAACTACCATCAATTATATTAAAAACTCATTCAAATGTGGTATTATTTTATATTTATGTATATGAAAATTGTGTAAAAATGTTTATAAATTAAATTATTTACTTTATTTGTGTTAATTATAACTATTATATGATATATAAAATCTTAAACTTTTAGGGGCAATTTGTCTAGTTCTGTTATGTCAAGTCCTGTGTATCTAATCCTACATCTTGTCTTATACAATTATGTCGGCATACCAACGCTGCTTTAGAGAATAAGAAATTGGTCGAATGACATGTGATTTTACACACATCACGTACAAAAAATATGATTCAAGCGACTTTTCCCTGCAACCTAAAGTCGTGGCCAAAGTTGTCCGCACACCTTTTTTGACCGTTAATATAAAATCACAAGTAATTTTGCACGTGATTTTGGCTATTTTCGTATTTTCTTAAATAGTTAACATTCTCGTTTAAACCTCCATGTATATATATATACATATGTCTTTTATTATTACCCAACGAGCCAGTGAAATTAAACATTTTATATCAGGATATATGTATATTAAAAACTAACAAGTAAGACATTGAAAAGCTAAGGAAAATCAAATATTGCATTACAAAGACTGCACATTAGGCAATGGCATGCCCACAGACATAACGTGGCGTCAGACACAAGCCTTGAGCCACAACATGTCATCGCGGCTTTTGCGGCAAGCCTTTTAGAACAATGTTTATAGAGTAAAACTCTCAATCATTGTCATCACTCTTATTGAGTAAGATTCTCCGTACTTACTATGTTTATCCGGCAAGGTGAGTGACTGGATAAGCACTTTCCGGATAAGCATTTGGTAAATGGTCTCTTAGTTTTTATTTTAAAAACTTAGGGCCGTTTACTAACGCTTACTTGGTAAGTGCTTACTAAATAAATTTTCTTATCGGATGAACATGACAAGGGCCAATAATCTTACCGGGTAAGAGCAATGAGAAGGATGAAGAGTCTTACCCGGTAAGTGAAGATTACGACTCTTACCCAGGTAAGCGTTTACTCAGTAAATTTACGTTTTGATGTACTAAAATCTTAATCATCAAAATAAATTATAGTGTTGACTTCTATAGGTAAGCACTTACCGGATAAGCATTTGAGTAAATAGCCCCTTACTTTCAAGATTTATAGTTCTAAAAATTTACAATTTAATGTTAAATGTTGATGTTATGCAAGTTAAAATTGACATGTTTTTAGAAGTACATTTTAAAATATGAATTAAATGAAAATACGTCACTATATCATTAAGCTATAGAGTTGGACATAAGGCTAAGAGGTAGGATAAGTGGCCCACAAAGCTACTTTTCCCTGATTTTGTCCGTGTCAGCAAACAATTCGAAATACCTCGATTTTTTAGAACAGGTCTGTGTCAAATAACAATGATTTTCCAAACCTCCATTTCTCTCACCCGTTGTCCCCCTTTCTTGGCCCTTCCTTTAAGGGGTTGTTGTGTAAGACGTGAATAACGCCCGCTGAAACGCCCATGGATTTTATCATCAACTTGATGAATTAATTTCAAGATATAAGGCTTTCCTATTAAACGAGGTTGTGGGAGAGCAATACGAGCGTCGTGCTGCACAAATATGCTCCAGACATATATATCATATATGTGTGGACATATTGTGTATTATGGACAAAGACTAGTTGCGCTGACCTTGTTTAGAAAATGATGAACGAACTTGATTTATTAACACAGTTTTTATAGGCTTATAGCTTACGAAATGATCAATTTAACTTAGTGGTCGTTTACCCAACGCGTGTTGGGTAAGCGCTTACGGACAAATAATCACCATTCTTATTTACCTTATCAAGTAACATTCTCAACCAATATAATGGATTATTGATAAACATCTCATTTATCCAATAAAAGCTTTGTCTCTCATTTACTGAGTAAGATTATCAGTCATTGTCATACTAACTAGATAAACATCTACCTTATTATCATTTGGTAAACAACCCTTTACTTATTTATAGATTTTTAACTTTCACTATCCATCATCAAAATCTTGTAAATCAAACGAACAGATTGTCAATTACGTTGAATTTATTTACGTTTATTAAACAAATATAAGATTTAAATTCAAAAAAATTATATAAAATTATATTCTTAATAGATATATATATATATATATTGTTGTAAGGACATACCCATACCCCATAATGATGTATCGAATTCCCTGTTTGACCTTCTCCCCACGTTACCTTTTTTTATCTTAGCTTGGTGCATTCCATGCCTACTACTCTCCCTACCCCCTAACCTCTTTTTCCCTATTTTATTTTCCTTACACTTTCCTCTCTTATCGTGGCTGATTGATTCAGACCCAGAAATCAAAATCAAAATAACAGGACACTTTCGATATTTTAGCACCCAAGACTCCGAATCGAATCGAAACAATGTTAGGGACTGTGTATCCGAAGATGATTAACGGGCTGGATAAACTTAAAAATCATGTCGGAAAAGCACTTTTCCTATACAACAATTAAACCCTATTAGCCTTGGGTTCACAGATTTCGTATTGGGAGTTTTTCTCTAGTTTCCAAAGGTTGTGAAAAACGAGAAATGTACCTAGATTCTTGTTTTACATATTTAAATGAGAGATTGACGGTTATTGGTGGTTGAACTATAATCGTTAATGGATAAGGTCAAAAAATAGTTACAACCGAATTTAAGTTATGGAACATGCATCAGACAAACTCAGCGATAGCTGAAGACTCCTTCAGCGATAAGCTGGTGAATAGCTTAAGCCCTTTCAGCGACAACACCAGACTATTCAACGATAGCTGAAGCCACTCAACGATAGGCCGAACCTGATTCAACGATATCTAATGTTGATTTCTGACTTAGTAAAATCCCCAAGTCTAAGAACTTAGATCCACAAAAAAGCTAGGGGCTCAACCCCTTGGAACCTCACTAGGGGTGCTACCCCTGGGATCCCGCCAGGGGGCGCGAGTCCTTTGACCCCCTGCTTTATGACGATTTAAGGTGATAGAGACAACATTTGTAAGTGTACACTCCGTACCACCTAACTTACATATATTTGTCTTATCGCCTTAATCAGTCTTAAATAAATGACAGTTACACCAAAAGGTTTGATGACACTAGAATCACCAAGAGACGATTCCCAGTAAGTTCATGTAACCTTTTACCCTTTCGAGTTTGACAAAGTCAACCTGGTATGGAGGCGATCACGACAACCTCCTTTTGGATTTGAAGATTGGTCAACTTTTTCAATTTTTGAAGGCCGAGTTGTGAATTCAAAAACATTTTGAAGAAACAAATATTCTACGAGTTCGGTGAAGATGTTTTTCAAGCGAGGATGTATAATACAGAGAGGATTCGGTTAACGACGCTTTTCTTCAAATATTTGGAAAATAAGAAAATGAGCTCGAAAGAAGCCCAAAAGTTGGCGGGAGAACAGTCAAATACAAACGACTTCTCTCACGCCTCACATCGCGTGCCGGATTGCGGGCACGTTCAGACCAGTGCCAAACTGATTGTATTTATTTGTTTATCTAATCGTTTTATTTCTTAATTAGTTTAGGATGATTATTTATTATTTATCAGCTTTATAATTAAATTAGGAATATTATTTTCTTTTTAGGATTTATCTTTAGTTGGTTGAGAATTAGATTTGGATTTAAATACGACCTCTCCTTGCAACAAAATTGGATTTATAGGACACTCTCAATCCTTAAGCGTCCCAATAGACCGTTTTATAGGACTTAATTTCTAGGACCAATATATAAAGCGTCCTATCTAAAGGTATCATAACAAGTTTATCTGACGCTTTTGGACGTTTTAACAAGTTTTTTTAGAACATTTTTTAATACAAAGTGTCCTATAAACTCATTTTTTATAGGATAGTTTTTCAAATAGTGTCCTATAAAGTTGTTAATGAGACGCTTTATATTAAAAGTGTCCTAAAAAACTTATTACGATGCCACAAAACGTCATATAAAATAGGACGCTTTATTTTTTTGGTCCTAAAAACTAAGTCTTATGAAGAGGTTTATTAGGATGTTTAGAAATTGAGAGTGTCCTATAAACCTGATGTTGTTGTAGTGTCTGTAAGCCTTAGAAAATCAGTAAAAGATTATTGATAATAAAAGTTCTCCTTGAGAGTTTAAAGAGTTTTTTTCTTCTTAGTTTCCGAGCGCTACACCGGTACACTCGTTATCCTTAAAGGGTTTAGACGTTGTTCGATCCTTCTGCATAGCCTTGCTACGTCATACACATTTAAGTTACGATACATACAAATACAGAAACGATTGTTAAGTAACGGTAACGAATCCGATATTGAATCTAGAACAAATTGGTGTAATGTTGAAATGATTGGAGGTAAAAAAAGGAAATTAAAGGAGACGAGGATGGGACCAGAAGGCCATTCTGCCAGTTTAAAAGGTGATCAACTTTGCTTTTAAATGGAATTGAGATGATTTTGGGGGTTTGGTTATATATATAATATATGATATATGTTGTGCACATGGTGGGGGGGGGGGGGGGGGAAAACCCTTTGATACCAAAAGCAACGCCACCAAAGATGATGACTAATGAAGGGCACATGGATCCCCACCACCCACTTCCACCACCACACAGCGGCGGCCGGCGCCACCTACCAGTGGCCACCACCACCACCACCCGTTCATGCTTCTTGATGTGTAATCATGTTTCCAATAAGTAATGTCGATTCAATCGTTTCTTATAAATGTACAGTGCATATTCAACCCCCCTAACTTTCGTAAGATGCATTAAATAAAGGAAGAAAAAGAAAACAACACCCCACTTTTCAATGGTCCCATACACCATGCTCTCCAATATTATATATATATATATATATATATATATATATATATATATATATATACAGAGAAAGATTTAGATCATACGAGACTAGGTTGTTTTCGTGTGATTCATGAAACCATTTAAATAACACCGAACCTTTACAATAACAACACTGTGAAGATTTGTGAAGGTAAACATTCACAGTGTTTTCGTTGTAAATGTTCGTTGTTGTTTTTCATACATTTACAATGAATTATTGTGAAGTTTCCGTGTTATTTTGTTGTGTCACGGTCTCACGAAAATAGGCTAGTCTCATGTGTACCCAACTCTCTCTCTCTCTCTCTCTCTATATATATATATATATATATATAGACATTCTTTTAGAAACCCATGAATTGTGATAAATTTGAGAACTAGTGGAACATATGCTATTTCATATGGTTCTTTTTTCATCTTCGACTATCATTTAAAATGTCGACTAACATATATTTGTTTTATAATGTTTTTGTTTTACATGTATTCGGTTCACAATGTGAATATTTTTGTCGTGTTTGTGAAACAAAAGATACATAAAAAAGTATCACATTGTGAACCGAAAACATATGAAACAAATACATTGTAAAAAATATATATGTTAATCAATATATTAAACTATAATTAGATGGAAAAAATCATGTTAAACAAACCCTTATGAGCCATACAAAATTTGAACTTCTATTATTAAGCATGTGTGTGTATATATATATATATATATATATAATATTGGGACAGGTTCAAGAAAAATCAAAGAAAGATAAAAAGAATTTGAAGAACGTACACCCTAGGAACCATTCATTAGTATGCACACATACATACCATTTTTTGTAAGTAATTTTTTCATTATGCACAGTGCATAGCATGCACACATACATAGAACCTAAGAAAATCTTTGATTACTTGTACGACATGAGCATTACGTACAGATAAACGATTATTAGGATATTCCCTAGTTTTTCTTTTTTTGTGGTTTTCTCTTGAACCCCGTCCCCTTATATATATGTAAAGGGAGGATGAGACAAGAAGTTGATTAATTTATGATAAGACAAAAAGTTTCAAGATCATATACGATTACACACGACAAAAAAAACTTAATCATATATAACTAAACATGTCCAAAAAGGACACGGGCGACTTCGTGAACAAGATCAAATATCTCCAGCTACGTATCAGTCAACGTAACATATGTTTAATCATATATGATTATATGTGCGGACATCGTATAATCATATATGATCTTGAAACTTGTCATCTTTTACAAATTAACTGTCTTTTCGTTTTAACTATAAACCTTACTAACAAGTGCTTAGCCATGTCTTAATCAAATTTTAGTTGATTCAAACGTTATTTAAGTTTGATTGTTGGTTTATATCCACATTTTATGTGCAAAATGCATATACTATCATTTCACTTATGCTTTTTAATGCTTTCTTTTCAACTTTAAATCATCAAGTGATTATTGATTATAGCTTCCATTTGTTAAGTGGGGTTGTTAATTTGAATCATTGCTAACAAAACACTCAAATTATTGCATATGTGACGGCAGAAAGTGTCGAGGAGGATTCGGTTGGTAAATTTATGACAAAAAGAACGATAATAATATCATATCTTATATCATTATTATTGCTTTCGGGATTTTCATTTATGAATGTGATTGACGATGACGGGTTTTTTTCACACTAAGCTTCATGATATTCGAGAAGTTCAATGGGAAGGCCAAATTTAATGTTGTGTGTGTGATGAACGTGTGCATTAAGACTATATGGGGTTTTGAATTCTTCTTAATGAACAAAATGTGACAATTAATTAAATCTGATTAGAAATAAAAATCCAGTTCTAAATGAAATTGTTCAAACCTATTCAAACCACACATTTTATACCAGTTGTGATTGATATTATGCAAAAGGCAAAGGATGAACGTGAACTGAATTAAAGACAAATTAGCCATCATAGAGCCGGAACTAATTTTAGGGTCATGGACCAACGACTTTTTAGACGTTCCACCAAATAGGTATTAGTGGGGATTTTCTCGATACTTATAAGTGAAGGAAAGCAATATTGTTATGATTTGTCGCTATTATATATATATATATATATATTATCTTTTTCATCTAGGGTTTGTATACCTACTGTATCGACAAGTGTTATTTTTTATCAGCATGACCGACTCCGTCAGCATCAACTAGTTTACTTAAACACTAATATGAATGATAGTGTTGACTGAACACCTACCTGCGCCAACATTATTATACCCCTTCCCAATCAACACAAGATTATAAAGTTATCTTATCGATAAGCATGTATTCTAAAAAAAAGTTTGTAAACAGCCATTTTTAGTTAGAGGCTATTTGGCAGTTGCTGAATGGTTTTGTCCAGAATTATTAAGTGGTCAGAATGATTAAGATGCTCTCATGATATAGTGTAAAATGAAATATAATTGTTTGGTGATTGTTTACAATGAAATTAGGGCTCTTAATGGTTAAGGGAGGCTCAAGATACAAAATCATTCAAAGGGTTTTAGAACCATTAAGAGGCGGACTTTTTTTTTTTTGCTAAACAAGATTCACCTTTTAACGATTCAGAGATTGCCTCTTAATAAAACTATTAAGAGGTAAACAAACAACCCCTTAGTGTTTATTTAAACTGAATCTCTTACTCATTTAGCTATTACCCATTTGTGTTGATAAACGATCCATTTAATCTTTAAATCTGCCAACGACAAGAGAATTAGAAGACAATACGTGGTTGAAGATGGTTAGATCTTAAAACGACATACGTTATATGTCACCTTTTTTATTTTCTTTGAAATTAATTTATAAAAGAATATTGGACCATTTTTAGGGTTTGGGACCATTTACCTTTTCTTAGAGTACAAATCTTAACACCAAATGCATAACTTGAAAATACATTAAAATGAACATAAAACTACACAAATTAAAGTACTTCATAGTCGGTTTGGTTTATTTGATAGAATTGGGCTTGGGCTTTCAAATGGGCTTTATGATTTCTAAAAAAAACCCCATTGTGATTCACCAATTTGGGTATTATTTGGCCCATGTTCCATTGTATATCATAGTTAGTGATGTTCAAATCCGATCCTGGACCGGAACAGTGATGCTCATAACCGGTATTCGGTCATCAAACTCGAGCTCGTTTAACTTGATCCATAACCGGTTATGGGTAACCGTTCCCTATGCAAAAAAAAATTTTAATTTTTTTAATGACAGATTTTTTGAATACATTATAAAATTTGTAATTAGGTCACTCAAATACACTTTAAAAATACGTTTTATTATAATTAAAATTACATTCAAATATTCAATTATTTGAAAATACACTTATTCATCATCGGTATCTTATGTCGGATTGATTCGAAGACTTCCGGTCTCTTGAATTCTTTTAATAGCCTCTTGGTCATCAATGTCGAGTTCCTCATCATCGTCATATTGTGACTAAGTGTCATCGGTATCAATAGTTAGCGGCGTGCTTAGTCCCATGGCAATTTCAATTTCTTCCAAATGTTATTCCACCTCTTCAATCCTATACAAATGCATTAACTTGGATAACTTAACGAGTAAATATTATGATGAAGTTGGACAACTTCACAAGTTATTTCTTTATGGAACAGATTTCTAAAAAAAGGCATGATATTATGATATATACGAAATGTTTAAAGCCTTTTGGAATCTTTATCTAGAAAACATTATAGAGAGATGGGAAGTTTATGCATATATACACATTTGACGGTCAGTGTCTTGCTAATGTGGGATTCCAACAATGCCCCTTCAAATGGAGACTAAATAGTGCCCCCAAGAAGAAAGCTGAAAGAGAGTGAGTTTGACCTGGACTCTTGCTAATGTGGGATTCCAACAATGCCCCTTCAAATGGAGACTAAATAGTGCCCCCAAGAAGAAAGCTGAAAGAGAGTGAGTTTGACCTGGACTCTGATACCATCTATGGATATATGAAAGACCTTTAAATCTCTATTTAAGAGAGCCCTAGAGGGGGGGTGGGAGAGAGAGAGAGAGAGAGAGAGAGAGAGAGAGAGAGAGAGAGGACTCCTACACATTTAGATATTTGAAGATCTGTGTCTAGTCTATGTGGGAATCCAAAACGACCCCTCAAACAAAAGCTTCGGTGCTCGAGCTACCTTCTTCTCTTGATCTCAAGGTTCATCAACTGCTTAGTCGATCTGATTGTCACATAAATCGTCCGATCAATGTCATATGGAAACATTTTGAAAAACAAGTTTTATGTTATAGCAATCAAAACATAATCTTGAATCCTAGGAGAAATTGTTAGATATGTGATTAAGATGTATATCAATTAGATCTAGGATTAAAAAGGTAAAATGTCTTAATGATCCAGATAATCCATATATATATATATATATATAAAGGAGCTTTTAAGCTTAAACCATGCAGACGTTTGTGCTTCGTTGACTAACAACATATTTTAGATCTTCCGACAGTTTTTTCAAAATTCTCGTTTCGAAAGGAGGAACGAATGGCTGCCGATTCACGGAATTTAGCTTGAAAGAAGCTAAAGATTTCATTTTTAATACGATTAATTTGGAGACGTGACCCATTTGCCATTGATATTAAGGCCATTGATTGTCGACTTCTTTAGGTTGTTATTTAAGGTACCATGGAAGAATCTCGAATTTTCATGGAGTCCACTTCAATTCAAACGGTACTTTTGTCTAATTAAGATCGCATAACTCCTTAGCTTTTATTTCCGCAATTTTAAGAACACACTCCGATCTTTCTTTAAGGGACGCTTCGTCTAGAAGGTCCAAGGCAGCCCACTTTAATTTTAAATTTTTATACAGAATTTGTTAAGATGTTCAAAACCGTCGTATAAACTCATTGTAACACATGTACAACGCACAATTGTTTGATTTTATATCTTATAAAGTACCTAGTCTATCATGACACTTGGACATTTTTTGCGTCTTATAAAACCAATTTTGTTGTAATATTAGATCTATCTATTAAATTTTGTGTTAGTTTTTGTTGTTTTGAGACGTTTAAACAACATAAACACACTATCGGACCGACCAAAAACACGCGAAACAAATAACTTTAGATGAGTAAACAACAAGGTGTGTCCATTTTCAACGGATTAAACTTCACATATTTCACAAAAATTAATTGTAGAAACATTTCATAATCAAGCATGTACTAGACTTATATATATAGTCTTTGCTTAATTTCCCCTAACTTCACCAAATGCCCGAAAACAAATGAAAAAGAGACTAAAACAACAAAATATCATCGACATATCATCCACGAACCTTCAACAACGATGCTAATAATTTGGTTTTTCTTCTTCTTTCCTTTATATCCATTTCGGGTTTCGGAAGCTAGCTAGCAACAGAAATTTCAACCGAATGATCAAAATTAAATCGCTGGCATGGTGTAAGTCGTTGAATCTTGATGAATGTTCGATGAATCGACTTGAAGTAATTAACATGGAGCTATTAAAATCCACCACCAAGTGCAGGAGTCCAGAATTCTGCACCATTGCTGGTCATGTTGGTAGTGTCAAGATGATCCATGCAAGTCACTGGGACCAGGCATAACCCTCTACTCCCCAAGTCCTTCTGTAGTGCCTTCCCATCCTGCATAAATTAAGGGATTTCAGATTAAACTACAGCTCTCTTTTTTAATATATAAAAAAATCACAGAATTCTAAGTAAAAGATTTCAAAAAAAAAAAGCTGTTTTAAGTGCTTGTATATTGCTTAGAAGCTCCCTTCTTTTCAGGTGATGATCTCAAATCAAGAACATGGTTGAAAGCTGAATTAATTAAGCAATAATTAACAATCTTTTTGATGCAATCCCGAGGTAAATTATACAAGTAAACCTAGCTTAATAGATTGATTAATTATTTCATCGATTTTAAAGTTGAGAATCATGTCTCCCACTTTATGTTGAATAATTGTTTAAATGAGCAAATAAGTGATGGATCCAATAAAGTACATTAACCTGACCTGGCTCTTCATCAAGAATTCTATACAATATATATATATATATATATATAATATTATATCTATATATTCAGACACAGCTACTTTCTTCTTCACCTTCTGATTAAGTAGCCCATAATTAATCAAATTCATTAGTAAATTTATGGCATTGGGAAATGAGTATTAAGTAGAGAGTTAAAAGAAATGGAAGCATGGGCAACTTACAGCAGAATGTTGGTGTCTCGTGGCTCCTGATGAGTTCATGTACGGGGAAGTAAGTGCCTGAATGTTAATTTGCAGATGAAGAATGTTGAAAAAGCAACAACTTTTAAGTGCACGCTCATCTCTACTCTAATATGGTGTCTGTAAAACCTACTGCAATGAATAATAAAAGAAATAAAGAAACCAATGTTACCTCAATTTGACTCTCAAGGAATCTGATGTGAGCTGTGGCCTCTAACAACACAGAAGCTGTGTCAGTCTGCAAAAAGTCCCACAAACATATCTCTTTTTCAGCTTTGAATCCTTTTCTCTTCATTAAGTCTTAACTAATCACACAACTTATTAATTTTTTATGATTTCATGCTATCAAAAGAAGAGGTCCAAAAGGGTGTGTGTGTGTGTGTATGTCTGTTTTGGAACAGAACTAATTCAAATCATGTACAAGATTAACACAATCAAGTAGGTTAAATTTTTGTATCCATATCAAACTATGAAATTGAAATTCAAGATCCAGAGGTTATCTTAGATAACATATATATATATGTGTGTGTGTATACATGAGAGAATTATTTAGCTGATTAGGGTGTATGGTGTAAAAGAGTTTACTTACCTTTCCGAAAGGCGAAACAAGTTGGTGCAAAGACGATATTCTCTCACCCAATTTCTCCTTCCTCACCTGCTTAGTTATATCCATTGTTAATGCTCTTGGATTACTTAAGATAGTTTATCAATTATTCACTATAAAAACTTAAATAATCAATCAAACATATATATATATATATATATATATATATATATCCTTTTCATCTAAATGTAGATGTAGGCATATATATATAGTCTTGTGAATCAAGTAGCTATGCTCATTCTATATATATAGAAAAAAGCCTATAGTCATGGACCACACTTCTAGTTGTAGGTGACATATTTATATACTTGAAGAAATTTATCTGATCAGTTCAAAAATAGACCTTCTTTTAGGTGCCGAAATTAATTTCCAAAACCGACGCCATTGATATATATATACATATATATATATATACATATATATATATATATATATAGTTGTTACTTGTGAGGTAAGAATGATCAGTAGAACATATCACATTGATTTTTACCATTCTGGTGGTGCAAAGAGACTTGCCAAATGAATTTGATCAATACATTATGTAGGATGAATGGCAAGTATATATTCTTATGAATTAGGAGATCTAGAGAGAGAAGAAAGAGGTTTTTGTCACCTTTAGAGGGGTTTGGGTTGACGAGTGTTGAGCCCTAGCCCTTTTAGAAGTTCCACTTGTAAATGTCTCATTACACTGCTTTCATGAAAAAGGTACATTTATCAATGAATTATATAGCTTTGCTATATTTATAGAAACCACTTACATCAAGAAAATACATCAATTGAAGGATGTCTAGGGGAAAAGTTTCAATTACCGTAGGAGATGGTTGGGTTGAATACGATTGAAATCTGGGCTTTTTCGGTGCCCCGCTAGTAGAGGTGTCATCATACTTTGATGTATAAACATGAACAAATCAACGACGACAAGAGAAAATTAAAGAAATCAAAACGCCAACGTTAAGAGGAAAAGAACATGATCAACATATAATTTGGGCAATAAAAGTAAAGATCGATAACAAAATCATGCCAAGGTAGAACCTTGTTGCGTGGATTATATATGTGTTTAGTTACCTGAGATGAATATTGATTAGTATGCTGGTTTCTGCTGTCAATCTTACTTGAGAAGTCGAACATGGTGGTGGTGCTCAAACTCATGGTAGAAGATGAGCCAACAGATGGAACTGGATTGAGTTGAGATGACCAAGAAGAGCTACAAGCTTGCAGATCTTCGTCGTTATTGTTATTGTCATGATGATCATTTTTATTACTATAGTAGAGTTGTCTGCTTTGTTGATTTAAATATCCATGCTTTACTTCACCAACATGTCCACCTCCCAAGTTGTGTTCTTCCTGATCATGAGCTAATCCAGTCCTGCATATGTCAATGATCATATAATCAAAAACCCATCAACACACTTCAGAAAAATGGAATGATCATTAGATGCATGATATGATATCCCCATGATATTACAGAAGTTAAAAAATCAATAGACAGCAAGAAGAGTGAACTTTAGAAAACATTTTGAGGAATTAAGCTGATGCCCAGAAACAAAGGAATAATAACTTGAAAGCATGCATGAATAACGATGGAAAAGAGAAAAAGAGAGAGAGAGGTGTTACAGAAGTAATTGGCTCCATGAGACTGGGAAATCTTGATTGTCATGGTGCTGATGGTCAGGTAAAGCATTAGAGTTTGCAGCAGGAAGTAGTAGAGAAGATCCAAAGAGATATGGAGGATTCAAGACGGAGGACGGTGGTGGTGGTGGTGGTGGTGCCGGCAACGGTGGCGACGATAAGAAATTAGGGTAAGCCTGCTGAGAAGGTGGAGGCTGCAGTTTCCCATTCAAGCTCCACCAGTAATTAGGGTTTTCCCCCATCATCTCCTTACACCAATTCTCTCTTGGGTCTTCTATGTCTATCTATCTGTCTCTCAAACAATACAAGGTGAAAGACCATAACAGATTGATTCAACTCATGGCTTGTCTGAAAAAAACAAAAAAACAAAACATCTTTAGAGCTCTCTTTTGCTTTATAGAAAAACTTTTGTCATAAAATCTTTAATAATTTTCTTGTTTAAGCATCAAAAACAAGGCCTTTGGTAGAAGCTCTCTCAGGGTTTGTGTGTTTTGCTTTCGAGTCATCATACACATATGAGATGAGATTAGATGAGATGAGATGCAATTGATCACTCACTCACAAATATGTCACTGTCAACAAAGTGATTTCTCAAGTTGTGGGGCACCCAAGTTCTCTACTGTAACATTTCCCCATCTTTTCTTTAGTTTAATTAATAGTTTATTTGTTTGCTCCATTAAAATACAATACTCTTCTTTAGCTTTTAGCTGTATTACAAAAAAAAGTGGGGCACAAGAAAAGGTTGTGGGTAATGGTTTTTGGCACAAAACAAATGTCATTTTGGAGCTTCCTTGATTTGGGGGTGTAAAATTAAGTAGCATAGGAGGGAGGTTTTTTCAGTCTAGAAGTAGGGTTAGGGTTAGGGTTTAGGGTTAGGGTTAGAAGCTCATGTTGAATGCTATCTGTTCCCATGATAATTGACTTGTGCAAACATAATTTCATTTCATTTTTTATAATTTATATTAATTAATGTGTTAAATGTTTCACACCTCTTAAATAATTTATACTCGATTTGTAACATGTTAAGATGGTAGCTTAATTTGTTAAGTCCAATTGGTTTTTAATTTCTCGATCGAATTGGTAGCTTGGAAGGTTTTCGAAATATTTATAGGATTTGTGTTTGCATTTCACTTTTGGGTATCGAGTTATTAAGAAATCATCGACGACAAAAGTTTAATCATTTGACGGATATTAAAAAAATATTGTGGCCTACATATATTTTTCATGGAATAAAGAGGAAACATATAAATCATACCACCTTAATTTAATATTATCACTTCATGATGACTAACAAATGGCTGTATCTAACATACACTTTTCAAAAAATTGAAATGTCATGATTTTTTTACCCAGATATACAATATAACCACAAGGGTGGTGTTTAATTGATTTTAGTTTGGGTTCTAAAGGTCAAAAGTGTCTGGAGGTTTGAATCCAAAGAGGAATAAAAATCCTCTTTGTGGCAACGGAGGTTTAAATGTGGTGACTCCAGGCTACTTGCGAAGCATGTGGTCACTCTGGAAGTAGTCGACTCGCTTATTAATTATTCGGTTCTCAACAATTTAATCCACGTAAATTTTGGTTTCTTACGGACCGTGTCGGCAACTAATCAGGTAGAAGAATGCTCCACTAATTTTTCGCTGGTAATAATATTTTCTTGGAAAATAATCGACGATTAAAAATTAAATCCCATGAAAGTATTAATTAACAAAAACATTAACCAGAAAACGATGTAACTCATCGGTTAATTTTGGTACTTAAATGTTCTGTAACATAACGTTATCCAAAGGTTATCTGAGCATATACACCAAATGAACTTATTACGTTGTTAATAATTTTAATATATTAAACCCATTGGTATTAATCATAGTTTAGCGACAAGGCCAAGCCTCTAGCTTTAGGTGCAAGATGAGGCCACGACATTTCAATGTTTAATTTATGAATGGAAATTTCTATATCATATGTATATATAGATATAGGAGGTTTACTTTGCAAACTACGTTATTTATATAAATCGTACAAACCTCATTCAACCAATCATAATTTTTCATTTTGTTCATTTTTTCGTAATTATGATAGATTGATTAATCATTTTTTTTGTGGAAAGTGTGATCTATTACAACAAGCGTGATGTTAAGCATATCAATTGTAATGTTTTCCAATGATCCCACATCCATCTTGCGGTGTGTATTTAGGTTGCAAATTTAGTATGGAACTTACTTGTATTCTCCTCAAATGTCCATACAAGGAACACGCCTCCTTTACACATTGTATGGCTATATATGGTTAGACTGGTTAATAAAGGGTCGTTTATCAAACGCTTACTCGGGTAAGCACTTATCAAGTCACATTACCTTACCGGATGAATATGATAAGGACCAAGAATCTTACCCGATAAGAGCGACACAAGGACCAAGAGTCTTACTCGGTAAGTAAAAGCGACAACTCTTACCACTAAATATTGCATCAGATCGCGATCATCTATGTATCATATAATAACAACAAATATTGCAACAAAAATGTCGCTAAAATGAGCCAACGCTATAAGTTGTCACAAATACATCCCCTTTGCGTATCGGTACATACTCACATACTTCTTTCGGTATCACATTCTCTCACTAATATGGATAACCAAATTCAATACCACATTAAGGGGTTGTTTGGCAGTTGCTGAATGATTTGATGCAAAACGATTAAGCGGTCAGAATGATTAAAAGACTTTCATGATATAATGTAAAATGAAATATAATTGTTTGGTAATTGTATACAATAAAATTAGGGCATTGAATGGTTAAGGGAGACATAGGATACAAAATCATTCATAGGGTCTTAAAACCATTAAGAGACAAACTTATTTTACAAGATTCATTTCTTAATGATTCAGATGTTGACTCTTAATAAAATTAACTATTAAGAAGTAAACAAATAACCCGTAAATATTATTTAGTTACCTTTTCAGTTTTAACTTATTGAGTATCGATACATCTTGTGTTATTTCATATGATTCTTTCCATCTACAGCTTGAATTTAGTGTATTAATTAACATTTATTTGTTTCATTATGTGTACATCTTTTATATGGTTGTGAAACAAAAAATACATTTTAAACCAAATGCATATGAGACAAACAAATATATGTTAATCGATATATTAAATTCTATCATTAAATGGGAAAAAAGAATCATGTGAAACAATATCCTATAATAGTTCTCACAATTATCATGATATATAATGTAACACTGGTTTACTCGTCCCTCCTGTCGGCGATGCGCTCCTGGCCTTAATTGGTTGGGTCATGCCTCCAACCTAAAGTCCAATTACTAGCTTTTTAACTGTAACAACTTAAATATACGTTATTGGAGCTGGAATTACCGTGGCTGCTGGCACCAGACTTGCCCTCCAATGGATCCTCGTTCAGTTATAGTTTATTTGATGGTATCTACTACTTAGATAACCATAGTAATTCTAGAGCTAATAAAAATTCCATTAATTGAAATTTGATATTTTTGAGTAATAATTTAATAGAAAAACATAAAAGAGTATGATGGTGAACAGCGTATTCAATCAACTAACATCGTCATCAAAAAGGAATTGAAAATATCGTTATCAAAGCTTTAATAAATTATAAAAGAAACTTTATTAAATTATCAAACATAAAAGAGATATACATGAAGGTACAGCAAAAAGAGACATATATATATATATATATATATATATATGGTTGGGTTCACGTGAGACCAGTATGTTTTCGTGAGACCCGTAAGACCACATTTTTACACTTGAAACTTCACAGCAAGAACACTGTGAAAGTTAAAAAAAATCCGAACCTTCACAGCAAAAACACTGTGAAGGTTACCTTCACAGCATTTTACTGTGAAGTTTCAAGTGTAAAAAAGTGGTCTCACGTACGGGTCTCACGAAAACAGGTTGGTCTCACATGATCCCAAGTCTATATATATATATATATATATATATATATATATATATACTGAAAAGGTATGTGTACAATGCAGTGCAATACATCTTAATTTTAATGTTTCTTTTTTTTCTTTGTTTCTGTTGATGTTATAACACGGTAATATGTGGTTTTGAGAAAGTGACAATGTTTATATTATAATAAAATACAAATTTCAAGATATCGTAAAAATTTGAAAAAATATATATAAAAGTTCTCGGCTTTTTGTTGTAATTTAATTCAAATTTTTTATTATAATTTAATTTGGGTTTAATAATAAAGTAATTTTTTTTAGTTTAATAATGTAATTTTTTATTAAGATTATAATTAAGTTATAACTCAATAATTATCTTAATTATTTTTTAGATTTTTTATATTTAAAATGAGAAGTTTATCTTGTATTTAATTACACAAATTCAAACATGGAGTTTTAATAAATTGTACTTACCCACAATTTATTTGTAATCTTGAATTTTAAATAATATGCATCAATAAGCAGTACTTCATACATACAAAATGGTTTTTAAGAGTTTTTGTCAAATGTTTTATAATATATGTATATGTAGATTTGGGATCACGTGAGACCAATCTGTTTTAATGAGACCCATGAGACCACTTTTTTATACTTGAAACTTCACAGCAAAGCGCTGTGAAAGTAACCTTCACAGTGTGTTTGCTATGAAGGTTCGAATTTTTATTTTCACAACATTTTGCTGTGAAGTTTCAAGTATAAAAAAGTGGTCTCACGAAAATGGGTTAGTCTCACGTAAACCCAACCGTGTATATGTACGCATGTATATGTGTGTGTGTGTGTGTATGTATTATCTTTTACAAAATAAAAAATAACATTAAAGAGGTAAAAACTACATTCGATGAACCAAACAAAATATCCAAATAAACCGAATTAAACTCTTTAGGGAGTGTTTGGGATTGCTTATTTGAAACAACTTATTCTTTTTTACAAAATCACTTGTCAACTTATTATAAGTCAGAAGGGTTTAACTTCTTCAAAAACTCTTTATTACCGGTATAAGCTATTTATCCAAACACTTAAAAATGTTCATTACCGGTACCACATCGAAATAAGTCAATAAGCTATTTTTATAAGCAATCCCAAACACCCCCTTAATTATGTTTCATCTTAATGTGATCAAACCAAATTCAATTTTATTTCAAGTCCCTTTGATTCTATTTGTTTCAAAAACATTATGCAAACTAAGATTTGAAATTGATCTCTAAAATACATGAAGTTTGCTCGTGGTTCCTAATTAACTCGTGATTTTGATAATAATTTGCTCCTTTTGAGTTAACGTTGGGGTCCGTTAAATGCCGCTCATGTAGGAGGCAAATCAATCATTTTACCTTTAACTTGCATCAAACAAATTAAAAAACATTATTTTTTTAGACTATATTGTAAAAACAAAAAATATATATATAATAATAGTACAATAAGTCAGTTTAATCAAAACAGTAAATAAATAACCAATCTATATATATATATATATATATATATATATATATATATATATATAGACTTGGGATCATGTGAGACCAGCCTGTTTTCGTGAGACCCGTGAGACCAACATTTTACACTTGAAACTTCACAGCAAAATGTTGTGAAGGTGACTTTTTAAAACCTTCACAGTGTTTTTGCTGTGAAGGTTCGATTTTTTTTAAACTTTCACAGTGTTTTTGCTGTGAAGGTTACGTGTAAAAATGTGGTCTCACGGGTCTCACGAAAACAGGCTGGTCTCACGTGAACCCAACCCTATATATATATATATATATATATATATATATATATATATATATATATAAATTGTTTAATCAGTTATTCGGGTTTTTTTTATTACACCCTAAAAATATGTTAGATACTTTCTAAGAAACGATAAACAATTATACGTTGCAGAAGGAAAAGTGGTATGTTTATGAATATCATTTGAAGTGTAGATTGAGTCATTTGTAACGTCATAAATAAAACAAAATAAGTATACAAAAACCTCACAAGTTTAACAAAACTCGAAATCAGAGCCCCAAACACTAGCTTTTCGGCCCCACAACGGGCCAAAGCAACGTAGCCACATTGCAAGCATGTGCGATGTCGAGACTTTTCTATTGATTGTTCGTGGGCTCCATAATTTCATATGGTTAAAAAATAATGACGCTTTTTTTGTTTTTGATTGTTCCATATACAAATCAACCAAAATCTTTGTATATGGTTTTGTTACATAAGATATGGATCCTAAATTAATGAACCGTCCAAGAAGCCCATCTCCTACAAGTGGAAGGTGGTGGCCATATCTACAAAAGTTGGTGCACTTAAATGTGTTTTTTATGTAGATAACTCCAAGTTGAGGATGGTGAGCAAATAAAGCAATCAAAAGCCAAAATATTTTAAACCATCACTCTCATAGTCCTACCAATCCCATCATACACAAGAAAAGATGCAAAAAGGAAAAATTAAAGAACATTTCAAGCCTTGCTATTGTTTTTGAACCATCTTTACCTCTAATATTCTTATCTTCTTGTCTGTTAGGTTAAAGCTGTAAGTACGTCTTAACAGTTGATTACTATGCCATGCCCACATGTCTATGACAAGTTCATTACCACAAACTAGTTAGGTGTGTGTATGTGTGTGTGTGTGTGAGAGAGAGAGAGAAATTATGTGGAACCTGATTATTAGATTGCTCTCCAAAAGAGAGTTTGAGGAGATAAGGGATATTCCACCATATATTAAGGAGAAATGGTTCAAGAGTGTCGAGTCTATAGAATGATAAACCTTGGGTTCTGATACTATATGAAATTATGGGAAACCTCATTAGATTGCTCTCCAAAATAGCCCATGAAAAGAGAAAGAATGTTCTAACATATAACAAGCAAGGAGAAATGGTCCAACTCTAGCGGATGCACCACTCCTCCCCTTTGGTGGAGGCTAGACAGGCAAAAATTTTCCCAAAGTGTCAAGTCTCTACTAATACCATATGAGATTATGTGAAACTCAATTAGCTTACTCACTAAAAGAGCTCTTCAAGAAAATAAGGGATCGAGATTCTAACATATATTAAGGAGAAATGGTTTAAATATAGTTGATGTAAGATTCCAACAGTATGATAAAAGACGAACCCATCAAGAACAACATGCTAAACAAGAGTCAATATGGATTTCATGGGTAGTGCATTGCGTAAAAGATGAAACCGATGGTCACACGCGTCTACTTGGCCTACCAATCGACACACGATAATACTGAAAAAGATAAACTCTTTTTCACTTTCTTTTTGTTCCCTTTAGTAACAAAAAGGGAGGGGGGGGGGGAGTTTGACTTCTGCAAGTAATAAGTAGTGTTTATTATAAAACTGAAATGTGCACAATGTAAAATGTTAATCATGAGCGCACTAAATGAATCAGAATAAATTGCTTTTTTCTGAACGAATATTGATTCCTTGAAATTAAATATATGACCACCTTCTTGCACTATCTTTTCTCTTGTTTTTTTTAATAAAAAGCTGCAACTGTACGACTCACCTTTCTTTTTCATCGTTTCATTTTTGTAGAGTGTTAAGTTTTTGGTGTTCAGCTTCCCATGCCAACGACTGGTTCCACTGCTCATCAACAATACCTGCCAGCAACAATAATCACATTAGTTTAGGCATAAATATATGGTTAGGTTCAAGGAAAACCATAAAAAAATTAAAAAAAACTAAGGAATACAATAATCGTTCATCTTGACAGTATACACATGTGCATACAAGTAATTTTTAAATAATTTTTCCGGTATTCACATGTGCATAACATGAACACGTGCATAAAACCAAGAAACAATTTTAGTTAATTGTATCCGTTCAAATCAATGGTTACCAGGGTGTTCCTTAGTTTTTTATTTATCCTAAACCTCCCCCTCTCTCTCTCTCTCTCTCTCTCTCTCTATATATATATATATATACACACACACACAAATGAGAACCCTATATATTGCGATACTAAGAACTTTTACTTTAAGATATTGTTTACATGATCTTTTTTCATCTAAGGCTAGTATTTAATGTATGGACATGTATTTGTTTCGTATATATGTATTCGGTTGAAACAAAAAAATGTCAAACAAATATATGTTAATCAATACCCTAAATTCTAGCCTTGAATCAAAATAAAATCATATTCTCAGTTTCTCACTATTTTTCTCTCAAAAGATCAGCCCCGGATATGTATGTATGTGTGTGTGTGTATATATATATATTCAAAATTGAAGGAAAGAATTTTAAACCATTTGATGGTATATTTCTTCATCTTTTGCATCACAAGTAAGAATTTTTCATTCATCACCTCCTCTATGTAGCAAGCTCTACATGTTTCATACAACCAGAATCCTGTTGAATTTTGGTCTTGTCTTCGCTTTCTACCAAGGTCTTCTCTTGTTCAACTGTGGTGTTTGCCTTTTTCTGATGTGTAACTTATGTTGCCAATGTGCTACCCTCTAAGCCAAATCTAGAAACTTGAGTTACAAGACTCAACTTACCACTAAACAAGAGTAGAACATAGAGTTCAACTCATCATCTTCTACATCTCTATTTTACAAGTTTAAACCAACCCAAATCAAGTCTCTTCCTGTTATTCTCAATTCTATTTTACAAGTTTTATGTTTTTTTATTGATTTCGTGATTACATTTCAGTAAAAAGCCAAACAGCAAAAAGATGCATGTTGTCTCTATCCATACACAGGATTGAACACAATTTCCATTTTTCATGCATCACCTAAAGCACAGTTGACAGTTGTGTACTTGTGCTGTGAAGGAAGTGTTACACATGGGGCCTTGTGTTCCATCCTGTTTCTTAGAAAACAAATGAAGAAAATCATTAATGGAAGACAAGGTAAAGAGCAAGGAGCAGCAACATTTACTACAGAGTCAAAACAGAGAAAGCATGATCAACCTCAGGAGGTTGCAAATCTACCTGTAAATTTACATGAAACACCACAGCTTGTTGAAAAGAACTACAATTATATATATATATATATATATATATATATATATAGGGGCAGGTTCAAATGCAAACCATCCAATTCTAAAAAACCGTGTAAACCAATTTCGACCAATAAGAAAATTCCATTTGTTTTTAATTAAATTTAATTGATAAGGGTATTTATGTCATTTTACACAATTTTTTTGATAATTAAGGAAGTTATTAATATATTTTATTTAAGGCAATTTAATAAAAGAAAGTATGAAAATGGTAACGTTTCAAACTTTTATTATACTATATTATTAAAATCTTGATTTTTAATTATTTGGTATGCAATGAATCTGGAAAGCTTGTATGAAGATTATAT
>NC_037530.1:38370104-38371015 GCF_001531365.2 Cynara cardunculus var. scolymus
AAAAAAAATCAATGTTCATGAAACTGTATTAATATGAAAAAGTTTCATTGTAAAATGATTTATTTTCTTCTTCAACGCATATGGTATATATAAATGAAATAAGTTCATGATGGTAAAACAYTTTCATTTTCTAATTGATTCGTGATTCATGAACTATTTTCATGGTGATCAATGTTGCATTGTAATCGAAGTTGATCAGTTTAGTTGGTAGAATGAACATGAAACGGGTGCGTAATGRATTTTGTTCGTTATGAAATATATGTATCATGAAACGGGTGCATAGTATATTTTATTGCATATGAAATTAAGTTGCATGTAAAAATTTCAATGTGAAAAGGTTTCATTGCAAAATAGTTAATGAAATAGGTTCATGATGGTAAAACATTTTCATTTTCTAAGGGGCCGTTTACTAAACACTTACTTGGTAAGTGTTTAACGCATAAATTTCCTCATTAGATGAACATGAGAAGGGTCAAGAATCTTAGCGGATAAGAGCGATGTGAAGGATGGAGTGTCTTACCCAGTAAGCGAGGATGACGACTCTTAACCAGGTAAGCGCTTACCCAGTAAATTGTTGCATTTGATATGTTTTGATGTACTAAAATTTTACGCATAAAAATAAATCATAGTGTTGACTCATATTGGTAAGCGCTTACGAGTAAGCATTTGGGTAAACGGCCCCTAAATGATTCGTGATTCATGAACTAGTTTCATGGTGATCAATGTTGCATTGTAATCGAAGTTGATCAGTTTAGTTGGTAGAATGAACATGAAACGGGTGCATAATGGATTTTGTTCRTTATGAAATATACGTATCATGAAACGGGTGCATAGTTAATGAAATAGATTCATGTAAAATAGTTAATAAAATAATTAATAAATTAGTTAATGAAATAGATTCATGTAAAATA
>NC_037530.1:38371380-38433861 GCF_001531365.2 Cynara cardunculus var. scolymus
TATATATATATATATATATATATATATATATATATATATATATATATATTACAAGTTAGAAAATATCAATCTATGATATAATTTGAAAGTGTGTAATTTCCTTACCTTGCTTATATTCTCTTGTACTTGCTCCTATTTTTATGTTAATTCAAGGGTGTAAATGATACAAGTCGAGCTCGAGTATCAATATACTCGACTCCAACTCGACTCAAAAACTTGGGTGTAGTTAAAAGCCAAACTCAACTCGAACTCAATTGCAATTTTTTAAAACCCGAACTTGTCTAAAGCTTGAACCAAGCTCAACCTCCTATTTGAATCAAGCTTGAAGTCGAATCAAACTCACCCGTCAAAATTTATAAAATTTTAGGTTCTTTTCTTATAAATTGTAAAACTTAGAGGCGTTCTCTTAAATTTTATAAAACTAAAAGAATCCACCTCAAACTTTGTTATCAAAAAAGACAAAGCTATAAACTTTATTTACCCCTATCTCTCTCTTTATAACACCTCTTCATTTTCCATTTACTATCTCTTCCAATTAATGTGGGACAACTTCACCAACATTTCTTTAGTTTTTTTGTTTTCTAATTATGATTTTAATATAAAAAAAATTATTGATTAGTTTATATAGTTAAAAATGCACAATATTGTTCAAATATCAAAAAATAAAGATATTTTTATTACATTATATTATATTATAAAACTGATCATATTTTTAAAACTAATTATATATATAAAAAAATCGAGTATCTCATGAGCTTCTCGAATCGAGTATTGGGTAGCTCAACTCAACTCGTTAATATTTCGAGTCGAGTTCGAGTTTGAACCGAGCCTATTCGAGTCGAGTGTTGACCGAGTAGCTCGCGAGTTGTCTCGTATCGTCTGCACCCCTATATATTATTGCTTATACTCTCAACTAGTTTTTTTAATAGCTTTCAATATTATATAATTTGTCTTTCACAAACTCTTTGTACTAGACTGCGTATATCTTAGACCCACCCCAAAAAGAAACCAGCTCCAGCTCCAGCTCCACTCCAGGTAGGATATAATGTGTTGGTTTGGTTTGGTTTGGTTTGATTTAATATAATCCGAAAGCGTAGAGGTTATAGACAAGTGTTCAGTTCAGCGGGAAAATGAGTGCCACCCTTGCTCAATTGAGTGTATTCCGTGTTTGGTAAATGTAATCATTCTTTTTAAAGATGTATCACCTTTATTTCGTTAGAAATCAAGAAGCCGCTGAAAGTATTTAAAGGTCCCACCACTAAGTATCCCACCATTGCAGCAAAGCTAGTATATATGTTGCTAAATTAACCTCTTTGTAATTAAATCATATGTAGAAAATGATGTTATTCAGTTAGTTGGATATGGTAGATTCAAATGGGATATAATATTATGGGTGATTGTAAAATTGGTAGGGGGTTGTTCATAAGCATAAATACAAAGAGTAATGGTATCAGATCCTACAAAAAGTAGTTTCGGTCTGGAAATGCATCTCCTAGTTTAATCTAATGTTCAGAAAAAGACGAGAACGATTTGAGACTAATTTCTCTGCCAATTCTGTTAATCTCATCATGAATTGAGAATTTTGGCCACATCCGCTAAAATTTTCTGCTAATCTCGTGCATTGGTCTAAGATCGGAAACTCAAATCTACAATGCCGAAAGTTAGAATCGAGGTAAATACATTGTTAACTTTGAATTAAGAGAGGTGCAATCAAGATTGCAAACATGAACGAATGGAATTGTTTGTTTACGCTTACAGAAACGTAGATATACTGGACGTATCGATAAGAACTCACACAGTGAAATCCAAAACCAAAACATTCATTCAATTCATATAGGAATTAAGAGTACCTGAGATGAGAAGAACGATCGGCGGATTGCCAACACCAATAGAGTAATTAATCTCCTTGTACAAAAATTCATTCAATTCAAGCTTCTTCAGCAATGGAGGATCATCGCATCGGTGGTTACGAATCGTAATGAATTCTTCAACCATCATAATTCAATATTGGGCTTTAACACAATATATCGGATCAATTTTATTGGGCTCAAAATAAATGAATAAGCTCGATGAAATGGGCTCAAATAGAATGGTTTTTGTAGCCCACTAAACTTTTTAAAATAAACATTTTAGTTTTTACAAATAATTGAAGAAGAAAAAAACGTCGACAGCAGGATTCGAACCTGCGCAGGCAAAGCCCAACAGATTTCGAGTCTGTCTCCTTAACCACTCGGACATATCGACTTTTTGTTCATACTTTTCAACTTAAATGAATATATACATATATATATAGAGTTTGTTTTTAAATGCAACTCGATCACATTTGTACAACCAATGCGACCCAATAAATTAAAATATTTATAGAAATGATAAGAATTCATTTATTATGATTTAAATATTTGTGAAAAATGAATAAGGTTCATTAGTTATAATCAATACTTTATATTATGAAGCAATCAAAACTTTTATGAAATTACATATTTATCAAATTAAATGGACCGGTTGACATTGAGTTATTGGTTGTACAAATATAAATGGTTGTATAATAACTCACCTCCATATGTGTGTGTGTGTGTGTGTATATATATATATATATATATATATATATATATATATAAGAAACTGTGCATTTCTAAGAAACCGTATAAACTAATTTCGACCAATAAGAAAATTTCATTTTTTTCTAATTAAATTTAATCAATAAGGGTATTTTGATCATTTACAATATTTTCTATTAAATATGGAAATTATTAATAAATTTTAATTAAAGAAATTTTATAAATGGTAACATTTAAATATTTAATTATATTATAATATTATAAATTTAAACTTGATATATTGTGATGCGATTGAATCTGCTGGTGAATCTTGAAGATTGTAAACCATAATGGAATGAATTCATCAAATCAGGATTGATATAAAAAAAATTAATGTACATGAAACAAGTTTCATGAAGGTGAAACTGGTTCATGGGATGTTAGAGAATATGTATTTTGTTTACAATTTTGCCCTTATTACTCGTATAAAAATAAATTTTTAATATATATATATATATTTTTTAATTTCTAAAATAAACTAAACTAATCTTAATCATCGATCAAGAAAATGGATTGATGAGATTAGTTTATACGGTTTACACAAATGAAAGCGATTTTCATTTTATCGCTATATATATATCATTGAGACAAAGCGACCAAAATAACCAAGCTCCCCAACTAAATTCACTTTCATATACTTTGCCAATAAAGATTCTAATTTATTAAAATGACAGCATATACAATAATTTATTGACTTACCAGATAAGACTCTCGATATTTCGGATAAGATTATGTGTCATCATGTTTTAATTTATTTATTGTTGAAATGCTCCATTAGTTGAAAAGACAATAAAAAGGTGATTCTGTTTTTTCTTCCTTCTTATCGAGGATGGACCCCACCATTACCTAAAAGGAAAAGAGGGAAACAATTTTTTTGAGCGACTTTTCCTAAATAGTCGAATTGGATTTGTTTCATAAAAATAACTTAGTTTATTCGTGCAATATGACGGGAGCCATAAATTTTAACGATTTTGATATTTTATTGGTTTTATTAGAGAAGATTTAACGATGATATAAGTTATACTTGGTCTTTACATATTAATACAATTGAAATAAATAAAAGTTATGGTTCCATTTACAGTCGATAAAAAAATTGTATGATAGATTAAAATCCACTATATTTAAAATCCAACATATTTGAACGACTCCACAAATGTGTTCGATTTACACAAAGAACAAAGAATCAAGAGATCGAGAGTGAAACCCAGAGTTCTAGAACAATTGAATGGGAGATAAATGAGAAAACTTTTAATAACTTATGGTGAATATCAGTTTGAATCTCACATTGGGGGATGGGAAGAAGACATAGAGATATGAGAGGGTGAAGACATGAGTGAAAGGTGTCAAAAATATCTTGTGAACATAAAAAGAAAATGTAATAATGTGTATTGGTAACTTGCACTGTATGTTATTTTAATTGTAGATTAAGAGATTTTAAGACTGAATGAATAAAATAGTAGTATTTAATACATTATGAGTCGTTTTTAAAACTTTTAAGAATTTGTGCATAAATGTATAGTGCTTTATGCATTAAAAATTGTTTTTAAGACTTTTGATAAATTTGGTTTATAAGGTAGTATAGATAATAAAATTTTGATGTTGGTTTAAAAATGGAGTAATTACTGGAAAAGTAATTAATGATAAAAGAAATCTCCTTACTTTTTTTCAAAATTAAACCCTTTATTCATGATTGTTCGTCTATGTTTATTAAGCATTCTTTTTTAATTTGTTACAAAATGCCATGACGAATTTTATCCATAGATTATAAAGATTAAATGTTAGGATTGGTTCACTAAGTTAACACCATATATTGGATTAATAAATGAACTCACCTATGTGTGTGTGCGTGTGTAAAGCAATATTATAAACCACAAGGTTGGTGTCTAATTGGTTTGAGCTTGGACTTCAAATGTCAAAAGTGTTTGGAGGTCCATGTTCAAATCCAAGAAGGAACAAAAATCTCGCTGTAGCCACAGGGGTTCAAATACAGTGACTCTGGACTACCCGTAAAATAGATGGTCAACCTGTATTTAATTTGTCGCATAATGGGTTGGATGTTTAGATTAATTAATAAAAACACATTATATTAAATATATAGAGATGCATGCCTTCAAATTTATCCAAATAATAAAACCATCGACATCTTGACAACTATTGTGAATAGGTTGGGTCCTACCATAGAAAGTGATACTTCCATTTTATGAATATTATTATAATATAATATAAATCAATTGTTTTTTTAAAACATAATTTGTGTGAGAAAAGAACGTACTTTAATTTGATTTCTATTTTGAATAATGTATTTTTAAAACTTTCATTTTGTTATCTAAAATGTAAGGTTTTAAACATTTAAGTATCGAGTACCGGTTATCATGCTTATGTGGCGAGTGATTTGGTATCCAACTCAGTATTATTTGTTTATGTGGTTAATGACATGAACTTTTTTTAATCTAAAATTAGTCTTCAACCGGTTATCCGGGGTACTTAAATGCTTAAAACTTTTCATCTAAGGTACCAAAATGAAAGTTTTGAAATTACGTTACCTAAAACATGAATCAAGTTAAAGTACGTTACTTTTTTTTTATGCAATTTGTCATTTTTCAAAATTAGTATGTCGTGTAATACAAAGAAAAACTTATCTTCTACATATAATACGAAGTTAAAGATATTTGTTCTCGTCAAAATCCCGACCTTCAGAGAAGACTACTCACCAACACGTTTTGAAAATTGACGTTTCAACCACCCTAAATCCCTTACATTCAACTCATACATCGTGATTAATACATCCGTACCACGGTACCAAAGCGTTTCTCAGTATAAACTCAATGAACGACCGGCGAAGGTGATGATGCTCGAGCAGGTCTGACTTAAAAAAACCCAAAACACGCGAATTATTGTTGAAAAGACACCGATCAATTGATGACCGAAGACGTACGTCAACGATAATCAATTAACATAAAGTGACAGAAGCGTAAATGGTTCGAAATATCGAGATATAAATTATAGAGATAATTTAATACAGAAAATAAATGTAATTGAAAATGGGAGAAAGATGAAGTCACTTTATTGAAAATAAGGGGAAAAGCATAGAAATAGTATGGAGAGAATGATGGGTGATGGGGGGTAGGCTCCAGAATGTTGAGTTGGTTCGTTTCCATGAAAAATATGGGGCCAAAACTGTAGCAACGGTAGGCGCCCTCATTTTGACTTGGATTTTAAATCATAATTACGTTAATTGACAAAAATAGCTTATTTTTACGACAATAAATAGTAACGTATTTTAATTTTTTTGCAATCAAAACCCTTTATAATGACATATGTTACCTGAAAACTTTAAAATGTCAGTTAAAATAACATAATTAGAAGTTTTTATATATGTAACTTGAAGTTGTTACAAAAACAGTACTAACCGAAAAAAGTGGTAGAAAGTAAAGTTGGTTGTTATATGATATAAGATTTTGTATATTAATTATAATTGGTTGATACATGGTATAGAAACAAAAAACTTGATACTATATCAAATACATCCCTATAAAATACAGTATTATTTCATATGTAAAACAGTTCTGAATATTTTACATATAAAATAATATTATAAAAACATTGAAAATTTATAGAATTAAGTTTATTTCATATTGAAAAGAAAAAAAGATAACGATGGGGACGTTTGATAGACGTTGGTTGGTGAAGTGTCTCTGTTTGTGGGTGCAAGTGCACACTTGGATTTTTGTATGGAGTAGTGCGCCACTCATGCATGTTCCCCAACCGCCACAAACCCTAACCTCGCCGGATCTTCACCGACGACTTCTCCCGGCCGATCAAAAACACCATTATTACCAACAGATGCTCGCGTGATGATAGCAGGATCTGCAGGTATTATTAATTAAGAAGCAATTAAAAACTTCACCGGCCTCCTCCTTTCAAGCCTTGAAGAACACAGAAAAATGGTACAATAATTTTTTGCTTTACCAAAAAGGACAACAGAATCTACGTGCTCCATGGAGACAATACTCTGATTCAACTACCGTCTTCTTCTCTGCTTCCTTTCTCAAAGCTTTTGTGTCAGCTTTCCAGAAATTTAGACTATTTAGTCGATTTCTAGAGTTTGCTTTTTCTCGATCTGATTTCTGATCCGATTTTCGAAGGAAGACTAAAACCACAGATCTACAGACCAGACGGCTATTGCTCAAATCTGTACGTGTATAACTGGTTTGTTCGGTCGAAATCGGATTGTGTTTTTGGTTCATCTGCCATTGGTATCTACCGCTGCAATTTCCGTGCGGTTGGAATCAATTGACTGACCGCCTGCTTAACGTACGGTCTGTTCATAGGCCCAGGTGACCGAGGCCGGCGTAAGTTAGCAAGTTTGATTAAAGCAAGGAGGTGTGGAAAACGATAACAATTGGTTTGAAAATTATGCCGGTGATCGGCAGTGAGCTGTCGTGGGTTTGCCGGAATCTATAAAAAATACCTCTTTTCCAAAATAATTATATAATATATAAAACATTGGGTTATCCTTACAAAAACGTAAAAAAATAAAAAACTGACGAACAATCTGGTAACAGTTCATGTTTATATCGGATGAATTCAATTGTTTGTTTGCACATATGCATACCGTCCAGATAAACATTTATCAAAATGTTTCTCAGTTTTTCATTTTTTTTTTTTGGTTTTTCTCTAAATCCCCCCTCTCCTATAAACATTACGATAAAATTCACGGTTGCAACCAGGGACGGACCTACGTATCTTCGAGTGGGCTCCATGCATTCACTTAACTTGTTTTTGCAATTAGGAATTTTTGTAGGTATGAGAGATTCACCATGCTCCGTAGACAATGTAAAAACATTAATCGAAAAACTGAAAAAAATCTTTCAAAATCGATTAAAAAAAACTAAAAAATCCTTAGAAATCAAGCAAAAAAACTTTAAAATTCTCTTAAATGTTTTTAGACGAATTCCATTATCACAATGAACTATTTAGGTTGATTTTCTAAAATATTTCAACAAATTATACTAAATTAGATATCATATCACTCGCCAAATTAGCATGGTAACCGGTTAATGTTTCAACTAGTTACCCAAGTACTTAAATGTTTAAAACTTTACATCTTAATTAACAAAATAGAAATTTTGAAAATATCTTATCCAAATAAAAATCAAGTTAAATGTATATTTTTATGTAATTTTCATAAATTTTCTGATTTTGTTTATTTTATAAGACATACGGTACAAAAAGGCTATTGATGGTACTTAGAAAATGATTTTGGTTTGTTGGTGGCGGAGTACACTTATTGGCTGAAAAAAGTAAATACAAAATAATAATAATTCTGTGGTCTTTTCCATTTAGTATTCATGTCATTTCAGATAATATTGCTATATTATATTATAAAATTTATTATTATCTGTTTTATACGACGGAGACAGATAAAAATCTATCGTTCTACGTTTGATGCGACATGATACAAAAACACAGATATGGACATGGACTGTGTGGGATTAGAAAAGACGGAAAAAGAGATCCATTAAAATATGTGGAACGAGAGGAAACACAGCCAAAAATTCATCAGCCTATTCTCATTTGATATAATTTTAATATAATATTTGATTTAATAGTCGTACAATGACCCATAGCTAGCTCCACCACCACAACCATTGGCAGCGGTCACCGCCAACCACCTCCTCTATAACTACCACATCTAATACTATTGACCGCCACCACTGTTAACCATCTCCACGTCTTCCACGACCACCAGCAACTAGAGGTGCTCAAAAACCCGATCAATCCCGATCAAACCAACATGAAATAACTCAATCCGAAGCAACCCGATGTCTAATCGAGTTGTAAAAATTTCAAACTGTCGGTATTGGGTTGAAATTGGATTAATATTATTTGAACCCAACTCAGCCTGATGAACCCGATATCCTTGTATTTAACATGATTGTTGAGTTTCTATTAATATATACATTAGACAATTACACTATCATGTATCCACTTCATATACACAAATTTTCAATCTATTCTCCATCTCTATATAACTCATTCGTATATGTGTTTAGTAACTTTAAACATATATATGTAAATTGAGAAAATCAATTGAACGTGATATACGTAAGGTTTAAGAAGTATAAATAAGTTGTATCAAATGGTTGATGATGAAAAATAAATTATCAGTAGAGAAATAACATATTTAATGTTAGAAAAATATTTTAATGTACCAAAGTATCAGCCCGACCAACCCGTACGGTTTGGGTTGGGTTGCACTTTGATTTTGGATTGAGCTGGGTTAAGATTTTTCAAACCGTCAGCATTGGGTTGAGTTGTTCAAATATTTTCAACCCGATCAACCTAACCCATGGGCACTCCTACCGGCCACCACTTCCAATTGCGATCACCACCACCACCACCACCATTGATTTCCT
The DNA here is from genome assembly GCF_001531365.2 of Cynara cardunculus var. scolymus. Classification (NCBI taxonomy): domain Eukaryota; kingdom Viridiplantae; phylum Streptophyta; class Magnoliopsida; order Asterales; family Asteraceae; genus Cynara; species Cynara cardunculus. The sequence continues at coordinate 38,380,397 of NC_037530.1, forward strand.
ATCATTCATCACCGTATCTACCTCCACCACATTGGACACCACCACCTCAACATCCATATCCACCATTGTCGGCCACCACCACTACCATCTCCACAACCACAACTACAATCGCCGACCTCCTTCACCACGATCACCACTTCCTCTTCCACTACAAGTAACCACTATATAAAATTAACAAACAACATTAAGGGACGACTTGTCTAGCATAGTCTTGTACAGTCCTAGTCATGACAAAACACCAGATATATAACTTTTCTTATCTGGCACTCTTGTCTTGTTTAGTAATGATCAATATTGTCTACATACCAAACGCTACTTAAATCTCATTAAATATATGTATTATTTATTATTAAATTTTTAACACAACTCACTGTAATAATCAGATAATATTAGGATAGAAAATGTTTTTGGTCAATATGTACTTAGTTGGTGAGGCTAGCAAGTGAACCGGGGCCATATTCTATTGTTGAACAAAAATTTAATTTTTACTATTTCCGTACATTTTAATATATTTTTGTTACATTTTTATTATATACATTCAATTATTTAAGTAATAGATGCTTCAAAGCCCTTTCTTTTAAAGGGTACAATTCTAGAAGAAAGATATTGGATGCTTTTGATGTGTACTATATAATAATAGCATATGTTTGTATGTATGTATCATTCATACATACATACATACATACATACATATACATATATATATATATATATATATATGAGCGATCAAATGAAAACCACCCTCATTTGTTAAAACCGTACAAACCACCCTCATACGTCGATTTCATTGTTTAATCTTATGAAATTTTTTAATGAAAATGTTTAATCTTGTGAAATTGTTTCATATAATACATTTTTTGATGAATTTGTTTCATATATTGTTATGAAATTGTTTTTCATATAATATTTAATGAAACTATTTCATGTATTTCTCTAAAATTAAAATAATGAAGGTGATAATATCTATGATTAACACTCTCTACAATAAAAATGGTTAATCAACCTCTCATAATTACAGAAAAATGAACAAAATGAAAAATTATGATTGGTTGAATGAGGTTTTCACGGTTTTTAATATATATATATATATATATATATATATATAAGGGTTGGGTTCAATTGAGACCAAAGGTTTTTCGTGAGACCCGTAAGACCAATTTATGTTTATTGATCAACTTTATAAACTAACGATCAAATGGTCTAAAGTTGCATAGTGATAATTTTGTGATTATTGAGAAGTCTCGTGGCGTTTATAAATGTTCAGATTATCAGATTTTAAATCTAATCTAAGAGTTGAGAATTGGTTTTACGAGTCTCACGAAAAACCCTTGGTCTTACATGATACCAAGTATATATATATATATATATATATACACACACACACACACATGGGATCACATGAGACAAACCTGTTTTCGTAAGACCCATGAGACCATTTTTTTACACTTGAAACTTCACAGTAAAACGTTGTGAAGGTAACCTTCACAGTGTTTTTGTTTTAAATGTTCGATTTTTTTTTTACCTTCACAGTATTTTGCTGTGAAGCTTCAAGTGTAAAAAAAGTGGTTTCACGGGTCTCACGAAAACAGATTTGTCTCATACGGACTCAACAGTCAACACTATATATATACATACATAAACTGAAGATGACTTATCTTGTTAGATCATCTCCAATCCAACACCAAAAACACTAAGGAGTTGTTTGGTAGTTTCTGAATAGTTTGATGCAGGATGATTAAATGTTCAAAGTGATTAGAGACTCTTATGATATGGTGCAAAATAAAATATAGTTGTTTGATAATTATTCAAAATGAAATTAAGACACTTACTGGTTGAGGGAAACCCAAGATACAAAACCATTTCAAAGGGTTTTAGAACTATCAGGAGATAATTTTTTTTTTTGCCAAACACAATTTACCTCTTAACTATTCAAAAATGTTTTAGGGTTTTTAGGGGCTGTTTGTTTACCCATATTTTTAATGTTATTTTTTTAATAGTTGGGTGGAAAATGAACTTAAAAATAGGAACAAACTCTTTCTTTATAAAGATTTAAATATATTTTATATTTATTTATTTAATATTTTGTATTTACCGAAAAAGGATTAAAATTCATTATCCGTTGATTAGGTAGAGACAAATTTATTTTCGTATGGTTTTATATCTCGTAAAAAATTTGTGGTTAATTTGTTGGAACTTTTAATGCCAATAAATTTTGTTGCCTAAAAGTAGTATATCTCATGACAATATAAGAAGCAGTTGATCTAGAGGTATGCATTTGGCAGGTCGGGTAGGAAAATCAAAAACCTGATCAGATTTCGGATATGAAAATCAAACCCCACTTTTTGGATTTCAGATTGCTTTGAGTTCGGGTTGATAGAGTTTCGGGTTGAGATCGATCGGGTTCGGGTTTAGTTATAATGCAAAAAATATACATCCAATTGATTTTGACGATGAATTTCATCGATTTAGAGGATTGATAAAACAATGGTATGCTAAGAAATTAGAAAAAAAGTACGAACGACTAAGATTTTTAGAATTTTCAAAAGATAAAATAGTATTTAAAATATATATGCATGTATATTTCGGGGTTTCAGATGGATCGGGTGGCCAAAAATCAAACCCAACCCGAACTTTTCCCAAAAAGTCGGTTTTCGGGTTTTCAGATTTCGGGGTATTCCGGTTTTACATACATATCTTATTTTCGGTTCGGGTTTGAGTTCAGATTTTGGATTATTCGGATTTTGCACACCACTAAGTGGATCCAGAAAGACTGGGGTCTTAAAGATAGAAATTCTTTATCGTAATTAGGTTAATTGATTTATCTTTAAATTAAGAACAAAAAATTAAGATATATTAATAAAACTATTAACCAACGTTATCACCGTATAATGATTATAAGAAGTAGCAGTAATAAAACAATCAGTATACAAGAGAACAACTGTCAAGCGAGGGAGTGAAGGGTTTCATCAAAACGAATTGAACCACTGGGGGGAACCATCATAGATGACTGAGGGCAACGTAAAGAAAAGAGTTACTTTTTTTTACCTAGACATAAGGTCGACCATGGTAAGAAGAAATGTGAATCATTTGAGAAAGTCAATTTGAAGATGCATATGTGAACTCATATGAATAATCTGTAACGTTGTTTTATATATACATTTTTAAATTGATTTTTTTTTCCTGATTTTTTCAATGGATTCACATATGAACCTTCCATTCTCACGATATTTAGTCTTTTATTTGAACTTGTTTCAAGTGTAATAATTATACAACTCTAAAAAGATGTATTTTTTTCATTATGGATATTTAGTTTGAACTTTATATATTAGATATAGTTAAGTGCTAGGGTAGAGTTTAAACAAAAACAATGATCAAATAAGAAAACACGACAACGACCAAATCACATGTGATTTTATATTAAATTCACATGTGAATCACATGACCTTCTTCTATAATCACATATGATTTCAATAGAAAATCACATATGAATCAGTCATATTTTAACCATGTTCTCGTTTGAACTCTCTATTAAATGGTATGGTATTTTAGTAATGAATATGCTTGAAGTTCCTGTGTTCTAGATTCTTTTTTTCCAAACGCAAAGTGTGGCAAGAAATTAATGGATATCTTAAAAAATAATCTCATGATTACATAAAAGGATTAAAAAAGAAAATAAATTCAAAGCTAAAGGCAAGAGAAGGTTCTCTTCTGCATCAAAACACCCCCTACAACCTGCAAAACACCCTCTTCCTCTCTACCTTTTTTCCATCTTTAATCAATACAACAATCTCTAAGTTCTTTTACTTCTTCTTCTTCTTCTTCTTCTTTCACCAGTTTCTTGATTTCATTTCTTGATTTTGTTTCAAGATTTCATTGATGTCTGTGCCACTTGAACATGATTACATAGGCTTATCAGATGCTTCTTCTTTGCAAAGAAGCTCTGAATCCTCCAATATCTCATCTGAATCTGAAACCAACAATGTTCTTAATCTTAAGGCCACTGAACTYAGACTTGGGTTGCCTGGATTTAGCAAGAATTCTGAAKAAAATGCCAYCAAAATTGGGCATACCAAGAACTTGATGTCAGGAGCTAAAAGAGGGTTTTCTGATGTTAACATTAATGGTTCTGGAAAATGGGTTTTGAGTGGTGGATCTGAAGCTGATTTGGATAAGTGTTCTTCTGTTTTGTTCTCTCCTAGAAGTGGGATTAATGCTGGTTTAGACAAAAATCAAGCACAAAAATCAGATACTAAACCTGATGAAGAGAAGAAGAAAGGCTCTGTTAAAGAAAATGGCACTTCTCCTCCTTCTGCTAAGTAAGTTTTTTAAAATCCATCTAGATTATGTGATATGTGCTTTTTGAAGCCCTAATCTTGGAAAATTTTGGGTGAAGAAAGTTAAAATCTGGAATTGGTTTGTATCTTTTTTCCATGATATGATCTTAACAACAGTAATTTGGTTTTCTTGTGGGGGATTTTGCTGTTTACCTTCTGTTTTGAACTCTTATTCATAATGAATCTTTGTTCAAGTTTGTGTGAATTGAGCTGAAATCTGGAGTTGATTTGTATCTTTTTTCTTATGGTATACTCTTAAGAACAGTAACTTGGCTTTCTTGTGGGGAGTTTTGCTGTTTACCTTCTGTTTTGAACTCTTGTTCATCATGAATCATTGTTCAAGAGTGTGTGAATTGAGTTAAAATCTGGAGTTGATTTGTATCTTTTTCCTATGATTTACCCTTAAGAACAAAAGTTTTGCTTTCTTATGGGGAATTTTGCTGTTTACCTTCTGTTTTGAACTCTTATTCATAATGAATCATTATTTTAGATTGTGTGAATTGAGTCAAAATCTGGAGTTTGATTTGTATCTTTTTCCTATGATCTACCCCTGAGAACAAAACTTTGGCTTTCCTGTGCGGAATTTGGCTGTTTACCTTCTGTTTTGAGCTCTTATTCATCATGAATCTTTGTTAAAGATTGTGTGAATTGCTTTCAAGAACAGGGCACAGGTTGTAGGATGGCCACCTATTCGATCTTTCCGCAAGAACACCATGGCCACCAATTTATCGAAGAGTGGAGTGGCTGTTGCCGAAGGGAATTCGGGATCCGGCAGTGGGTGCCTTTATGTGAAGGTGAGCATGGATGGTGCTCCATATCTAAGAAAGATCGATCTCAAGATTTACCATAACTATGCAGAACTTTCTAAAGCTCTTGAGAAGATGTTTAGCTGCTTTACTCTTGGTATGCTTGCTTTCTTGCTTTCTTTACCATCTTTTAAGTCAAGATTGCAATAAAAATGTTGAATTTGATCATTTTCTTGATGTGGGTGCTTTTTGGATCAGACCAATGTACTTCTAATGGACTTGGAGGGAAAGAAGCACTTAGTGAAAGTAACTTGAAAGATCTTCTTCATGGGTCTGAATGTGTGTTAACATATGAAGATAAAGATGGCGATTGGATGCTTGTTGGTGATGTTCCTTGGGAGTGAGTTCTTGTTTTCTGGTTATCAAACTATGAAAGAAGAAGTTAAAAGTGATGATATTGTCAACTAAACCCTAAAATATTTGTGGGATTTTTGTGGTTTTGCAGGATGTTTATAGATTCATGCAAGAGATTAAGGATCATGAAAGGTTCAGAAGCAATTGGATTAGGTATGCAAACTACTTAAACTTTTCATCCCATGTTAGTATCTTACTCTTAGCAGCTTGATGAGCTGAATGAGACTCGTAGCTTATTCAGTCGTCAGCTATACATGACTGTTTGGTAGTGGCTTAATGAGATAGAAAGTGGCTTATTAAGTAAGCTTTATTAGAAAGCCACGTTTTTTCTAAACCTACCCCTTCCAATTAAAAAACACGCTCCTTCCATCTATATAAGAACTCACAAAGAAAAACCTTCTTAAGCTATAAAGACAGATTAATCCACACAAACAAACTTTATCTACACACCAACCAAACAGTCCTGGAGAGTCTGGTTTTTCATGATTATCAAAACTGTAACCTCTGCACCATTACAGTTCTAGACGAAAGTTCAGTTGCAAACCCGTTTTCCTTTGTGAACAGAGGGTCAAAGAACGTACATTCATGAATCATGATGAATATCCTGTGAATGTTTTGGGACACGTGGCATGCTCTCTTTTGTCCCCTGGTTCACAACGGAACTTAAGTTTGCAACTGAACCAGCTTCTACAGGTCTAATATCCTGTGACTGTGTTGATTGCAGCAGGTCCAAGGTCTATGGACAAGAGCAAGAGCAGAAAGTAGCAGCAACAAGATCTGCAACCTAACAGCAAGTAGGGTTTGTGGATTGCATTTTGCATCTCCTCCTAGAGTTGATATAATAATATTTTTGATTTCTAGTGTTTTTTTTTTTTTTTTTGTTGTATTTTATTGGATGGAAGAATCTTTTTAGGCAAAAAAAATGATAATTGGAAGGAAACATCCACTTCTTTGGTATTTTCTTGTAAATGGCTTTGTTCTCCAATGCATTTGTGTTCATCTTCATCTTCTTCATTTGGTTCTTATGTAAAATGATTGTTATTAGTTTATTAACATAAGAATATGTGGAAGCCTCAGTATCACTCTCCAAAAGGGTTGTTGAGGAGAAAGGGATTTCCAACATATATACAGGGGAGGGATAGGTTCTCGTGAGACATTTTTTTACACTTCACAGCAAAACGTTGTAAAGGTAAAAAAAAGCTGAACCTTCACAGCAAAACTGTGAAGGTTACCTTAGCAGCAGAAACACTATGAAGGTTACGTTAACATTATTTTGCTGTGAAGTTTTAAGTGTAAAAAAATGGTCTTACGAAAACTGACGAGAGACTCTACCAGTTATCATTATTTTCTTAATGGATTACTTGCCCCACTTCACCATCCTGTTTTTGGCTTTGGGTTCAATGTATAGAACAAGAAGTGGCAGTTGGGGCATTAAATTTTGAACTAGTGTTTTGACCACCAAACTTATGCTTTGATGAAGTTGGTGAGTTTAAATGGTGAAAAAAGGTCAAAGTTATCCATTGGACTTAAATGTTGGGTATTTTTTGGTCCAAATGTTTGAGGTGCCATAAATTTCCCATTTTAAGCAGACCACCATTAATGCATTACATTGTATCCTCATCCTATGCCTAACCCAATTCCTATTGATACATATAACTGAATAAAAATCACTGTATCATGTTTGATAAAACTTTTAGGTGGAACAAAATGCATGTTCCACCACCCACCTTGTAGAAGAAGATGGATTAGACATATATTTTACCAATATAACTTCAAAATATCAAATACGCCCCTTTTTACATTTTTTTAATTTTTATTTATTGTATTTTATGTTCTTTAAACTACGTTATTGTTCTCAAGATATTATTTTCATATTTTGGTTAATTTATTATAAAATATTAAAAATAATATAGAAACTGTGTAAAATAAAAGTTGGATACTATATATGAGCTTTTTATTTTGGTGTTATTTTAATTATTTTGAAGAAAACTTTATAATGATATATTTTGTTATAAAAATATTTTATTTCATTATAATTTAATAAATTAATCAAAAAATATATATAAAAACATTCTTGTTTTTGTCATGCTTGTCTGGATCCCAAACGCACCGGTAAATATCATTTGGGGCCACAAATAAAGAACAACCCTTCAAAATTCAAACATGTAGAGGTCGATACAAGAAAACGTAATCGAGGTAGGAAAAGGTCTAGTCAAACCTAGGATAGAAGCCGAAACAAGAAAACATAATCAAGATAGGTTAGATGGAACCACCACAACATTGTCGGGTAGATCTTGTTTGGTATCCTGTTAGCTATTGTTCGACCTAAACATCCTTATTATTTCCACAACTACCAACTTCCTCTCATGTATCTTACTTGTCGCACAACATTCCAACCCGTAAAACATAACCGGTATGATGGTTATCTGGTAAAATTTATCCTTTAGATTTAACAGAACTTTCTTGTCATAGAGGCCACCTTGTATTTATGCAACGAGTTGTGTTCATCCTCGAACCAAAACTTTTTCTGAATTATAGAGCCTAAACTGTTTGATAGTTGGTGAATGATTTTGTACAAAATAATTAAGTGATCAGAATGATCAAGAGAAACTCATGATATGTTTGACATTTGGTGAATGGTTTTGTACAAAAACACAGTGTAAGTATGTAGAAGCATTTGATTCTCATTCCACAATCCGAATTAACATTAAAGTAGAAGCAACAACATCGATGTGAACAAAGCATTATCACATTGATACAGATCTGATGCAGTCAAATCGATACCTTAACAGTAGTAAAGCATGAAGGATTCAAGTGAAAGAGTGAACGAGTGATAAGAGCTTACAGCACGGGACGCCTAGGGATCCGAAGTCCGATTCGAGCCCTTCCAACCCGAAGAATCGAGTACGAGAGAAGCGATCACAGGAAGAAACAGAAGAGATGCAAACCAAATCGCGAGAATGAACAAAGAGAGAGGAGATTATGAAGATGAGAATGGCAACAAGGATTATGGGCCAGAGGTAACCAATTCGGGTTAAGTAGTTGGTAACCCGTATAGCGATTGAGAGATGCTTTCTGGTTTTGGATCCATCATCGCCTTGATGTTCATCTCCTTCTTCATCACTGATATGAGGACCCCTTCGCAGAGAAAGCGCATTCTCTTTCATCTTCCCTTTCTCCAAATCTGTCACACTCCACTGGAACCACCCTTAAAACACTAGTGTGTGCACATCACTCGGATATGGCGGTTTTGCAGTATTTTGATTACGATAGTTTGAGAAAACAAAATCTAGACTCAAAATTCAACCAAATGGAACATCAGGGCAGAGAGGCGGTGCCATTTACCAAATACTTACATAAGTGCTTCCCAACAACATCACCGACATCATTTTTTTGGGTTATTAAAATAGTGGCAAGTTTTTTACGTTTTGAACAACGACCCCTAAAACATTATGTTTTTGAGGTCACTGACAAGTCTTATTGTCACCATAGCTATACCGTAGAAAAGCTAAATTGAGTGATTTCTGGGAACTTTTAGACCAGATTTATCAATAAAAAGACAGAATTTAGCTTTTGTTTTCCAATCTGCGAAGCCCTATCATGGGTTTTGGTTTTTGGACACACAGTAGAGGGAAACTCGTCCATTTTGACATTGAATTGCCTCCTATACAACAATATTGAGAGGGTAAAGAAGCTGCCGGAGTTCACCAAGTGTTGTCACCGGAAAACATGACACGGTAATGTTGCTTTCGAATTCTGTTGTGATCGTCTTCATTAGTTGTCCTCGTTATTATCTGAATGTTGGCACACACATGAAATCGACAAACCCTATCAGAACACAATATGTGTCGACACTAGGGGACGCCGATGGACTCGAAGCTTGATTCAAGGTCATCGAACCGATCAAATCGCTAGGCATAATGGCAATGGCGATGGTGAGGGGATCATCGGCAATGGCGATGGTGAGGGGATCATCGGCAAGAGGTAACGTGTTTGGGTCTGGTGGTTGGTACCTGGATTTCACGATTGATTTGGTAGGTGCAATTGAAGAGGTTCATGGACCAGAGGTAAAATCTGTTTCTGTTCTCATTCAATTGGAAGTTTGTCTTTTGGGATTACTGGAGACCATCATCGTCTTCTCTTCATATCATATATATCATCAATGTCTTTTCTTTTTCACCTGTTCTTTTTTCTGTGTAACAAGATTGAGTGCTAAGTGATATTTTCTGTCAAATTCTGTGAAAAGGTAAAAAAATGCATGAAATTTATAGACAATTAAAATAGGGGTAGATCACTTTATTCTAAATTAGCCCAAGAATGTAGATTATTTATTGCATGATGACAGAAAGGAATGATATAATGAAATAGATTTTAAGTTATTGATTTCTTTCAGCCATCGACAAGAAAAATCAGTAACATTTGATGTGATTTTGTTGTTCATGCGTTAGGTTATATTATCACTAAATGGTGTTTGTGATTTGGGTTTTGATTCGGATCTGAATTCGGGTCGTGGTTCTAGTGACTGTGTTTTGAAGGTTTCCGGGTCATTATGTTCTGCACCTATAAATTTAAACTATTCTTTAGATTTTCCTAAAAAGCGCCGCCACTTCTAAAAACCCTAGAGTGGAGTTTAGAGGAAAGGTTTCAAAGTAAATTGGGGAAACGCAAGAGTTTGGATGAGTGTTTTCATCAAAGCACTTGGATGAGTTTAGACGGGAGATCTTTTGAGTAAATCTAGTGAAGCCAAGAAGCTGGATTTGGATGAGTTTTTATTAAACCCATAGGAGTTGAGTTTGGAGGGAACATTTTCTAGGCAAGTTGGGGAAGATCGAAAAGTGGCATTCAGATAATTGTTGGCAAATCAACAAACAAAGATCAATTCTCAGAGTAAAATTCTAGTCCCGTAAATTCTCGATCTATGCCCTATTTGGTAATTGGTAATTGGTAATTGATTTCAATTCATGATGTTCAATTGGTGATTGGTATGTGTTAGACTTGAATCATCATAAATTCTCAATCTATGCCCCATTTGGTATTTTGTAATTGATTTGTGTTTATTAATTTCAATGCATGATGTTCAATTTGTGATTGGTATGTATTAGACTTGAATCATCATAAATTCTCAATCTATGTCCCATTTGGTAATTGGTTTGTGTTATGATTTCAATGCATGTTTTTTCAAGTATTCATGATAAAAAGCAAGCGATTCCCGTTTGCTTCTATATTTCTTTCTTGACTTGAGCAAGGGAAATGCAAATTCTTCCCTCAAAATCCCAATTTCCAAATTCAAAGAAAAATCCCAATTTTCTATTTAAAAAAAATTCCTAATTTCTGAATTCAATATCAGATTTGATCATGCTAGTTGTACACAGTCTTGAAGTTGGCATGAAGTTGTGATCTTGTTAGGTCGATAATTTTTTTTTTGTTTCAATTTTTTGTGGATTTTTTATTTGATATATATGTTCTTGGGCATCTAGTTTTTAATTTGCTTATTTAGTCTTGCAATCTATAATTCATTAATAACTTCTATTTCTGTAAGAAGCAACATTCTTATGCAAGATTGAAGTAGCAAAAGAAGGCAATATAGAAAAACCACAACTTCCAATTGTTTTACACAAGTGGGAAATGAGAATATGAGATTGACATCCACTAATTATAATATGGCTTATGTGTGAAAAATGTTTAAACTGAAATGAAACAGAAAGATTGAGATATGATTTGTTGTTCACAGAAGGAAAAGTAATAATGGAGAATGGATGAAGAGCCAATCTTTGACTATTTAACTGCCGAGTTGTGACTGAAATAACTGACCTATCCTAGAATTTGATTGAAACAGTGTGATTTTATCTCCTCCTGTATGAAGTCTTCTTAGTTAGTGAACAGTTTTACGACTTACCCAAATGGTTTTGTCTTTTGGATGCTCATCTTCCATGCTGTTCATGGTGATTGGTTTTTTGATTCATCGAAATCAAGATTCTTTTTCACATGTAGTGACCGACTAAGGGTCTGTTTGTTAGCAACTTAATAAGCTTAATAGGACTCGTATCTTATTCGCTCAACTATATATGACTGTTTGGTAGTGGCTTAATGATATAAAAAGTGGCTTATTCTGTAAGCTTATAGGGAGAGCTTTATGTAGAAAGCCAAGTTTTTTCCAAACATTCCCCTCCAAGTTAAAAACACCCTCCTTTCATCTAGGGAAAAAGGTCTCCCAAACAAAAACCTTCTCAATCTATACAAACAGATTAATCCACACAGTCAGCTTTATCCATGCATGACTTAGTGAAAAGCCAACCAAAAAATCCCTAAGTTATTCTAAAAATGGTACATGACATGGAAATAGAATCAAAACAGATTTACCCCGCTTCTTATTTCATATTTCCTGATTTTTCAAAAAACCAAAAACAAGTTTTACCTCCTGGTAGTCAATATTGGATCCAGATACACAAGCAATGGTTTATGGATCTTACTGTATGTACAGGGGATATTTGACATTTTTGCTGCTAAGTATCAAGATGGGACGAAGAGGAGAGAAACGTTCTTGGGACAGAATCTGGAACGGTAAACATGGGATACTTGATCCTCAGGATACCATCTCCAGATTGCCTGAAAATGTATTGCACCATATCATATCGTTTCTTCCCTCTACAGACAAGGATCAGCTTCAGTTTCTTTCAAGAAAATGGAACCGACTTTATGCTCAATCTCAGAAGAAGCTCTTTCTGAAGGGGGTCAGATTAGATGAACAGAAATTTTCAAAGAGTTTGGTGGATGTCTTCCCCTCGGTAGAGGATCTTAGTCTAGAATATTACTCGGGAATGAAAAAACTGAGACTGGTTAACTACAAGCTGAAAATTATTAAGTTGTATTGTGGAAGCCTCAAGAACCTAGACCTGACCACACCACATCTTGAATATTTTGAGTTCGTTGGATATCGGTTCGACCCTTGCAGAATTGAGCTCGGTATTTGCAAACAACTGAGGTTTGTGACTTTAGGTGGGGTTGCCATGGACAACATGATGTTTGCTGACTGCAACTCAAGTTTTCCAGTTCTTCAGGCCTTGACCCTTTTTGGCTGTGATATGAAGGGTCATATAAACATCTCGAGTAATTCTCTTGATCATTTATCATTATTGAGATTCAAAAGGCCTGTGGATGTCACCATTGATTGCCCGAACCTACATTTTTTCGAATATAGTGGCAGTCGGATAGTTCCCTTTTTAGACTTGAACATGCCCTATCTCGAAGTAGCTAGAATTGAGATATACTCTGATTGGAACCAAAAGCATGATGAATTATGGTATGGTAGATTGATTGAAATGCTTGGAGATCTGAATCATGCTAACTTGGTGGTGTTCATCACTGATTCGGACAAGGTATGGTTGGAAAATGTGATTTTGTTTATTTATGCTTATGTTTTATATATCTAATATTAGGGAAGTTCAAATGAGAACCATAAGAACCGGTATATATGTGTGTGTGTGTATATACATAAGCATTGAGGCGAAGGATCGTGTGAGAAGGAAAGTTATCATGAGAAACATAAGAAGAGATTTGAATCCTTGATCACTACCCACCCATGAATTGCACTTTAGAAGGGAATTGATCTTGTGCATCTCGATGCACCTCATTAGTGTTGACATTCAATTAGGATTGATCCGATGGTGGAGATCTCTTGTTACGTTTCTCACCATAACTTCCTTTCTCATCGGAACCTAACCCTATGCGTTGATGCATATACACTTATCGTATGTATATGATGGCTTGTATATTTAGGGTTATGTTAAGGGTAAAACTGCAAAAAAAATGAAAAACTGAGGAACACCCTACTAACCATTCATCTTTATATTTTACACATGTACATTCAAGTAATTTGTTTGGTATGCACATGTGCAAAACATGCACACGTGCAATAAAATCAGGAAACATCTTCAATTACTTTATGCATATGTGCATATCGTATAGATGAATGATTATGAGGGTGTTCCTCAGTTTTTCATTTTCAGTGATTCAATGTATATGTATTATATATGCAAGCATATATGCATTGATGTATATATTCAATGAAATGCATATAGTGTATTTGCATCAATATATGTACCTGTTCTCATGGTTCTATCTCTCTCTCTCTCTCTCTCTCTATATATATATATATATATATATATATGTTTATTTATTTATTTAGACATATATTGGGGCGGTCCAAATAAGAATGCTAAATATCGCGAGAAGGTAGGAAGGGAAGGTTTATATATGAATCATTGAATTTTTTTTTGAAAAGATATATTTGAGGATGCATATGTGATCCAATGTTAGAGATTGTTCATATGGGTTCACATATGCATCTTCGAATTGATTTTTTAAATGATTTACATGTGAACCTTCCCTTCTTACTTAGATTCTTTTTCGGGAGCGATTCATCCTTCCCGAACGCAGCATACAACTCTCCGTTGTACTGCGCTCTAGTGTACCTGTTCCCCCCTTCTTCCTTACCATGACAAGTCTTTGTGAAATAACTCCGATGAGAAGAAAAAAGAAGGCTCCGAAAGCATCACTAGCTTACGCTCTGACCCGAGTAGCATGGGGCACATGGAATCCCGTGTGAATCAGCAAGGACCACCTTGCAAGGCTAAATACTCCTGGGTGACCGATAGCAAAGTAGTACCGTGAGGGAAGGGTGAAAAGAACCCCCATATCAAACCATATTTAGGGGCCGTTTACCCAAATGCTTACTCGATAAGTGCTTACCAGTAGGAATCAACATTTTAATTTATTTTTATCGGATAAGATTGTAGTACATCAAAACGGTATCCTATGCAACAATTTACCCGGTAAGCACTTACCCGGGTAAGAATCATCATCCTCACTTATCAGGTAAGACTCTCCATCATAATCATCGCTCTTACCAGGTAAGATTCTTGGCCCTTGCTATGTTAATCCGGTGAAGAAAATTGCTCGGTAAGCGTTTAGTAAACGGCCCCTTAGTCTTCTTATTTGAAACCTCCCACTATGTATTAATATATGTATGTATGTATGTATGTATGGCTTTTATACTCACACTTTTGGTTTTCATGCTGTAATGCAGATCTTAGTAATTCCTAAAAGATATAGAGAAATCCTTGTTCCTCCCCTTAAGGGATTCGTGAAGTTAGTAACATGGAGTACCTATATATCAAGATATTATGCGGATCTTATTAATTCATTTCTTTGGCTTTCTCCTGACATTATGAGCATTGCTGCTCAATGCCGAAGTACAGGTATCTTACTTTTCTAGCTTCTAAAATAAGTAGTCCTTTTTAAGTATATTAAGGGGTTGTTTGGTTGGTTTTTCAATTAAGTCATGACCTATATGGATAAAGTTGTCTGTGTGAATTAGCATGTCTTTATAGGTTGAGAAGGTTTTTATTTGGGATGGTTTTTCATAGATGGAAGGAGCATGTTTTTTTAATTGAGAGAGACATGTTTGGAAAAAAACTTGGCTTTCTGCATTCCAATAGCTTACTGAAATAAGCCACTTTTTATATCACTAAGCCACTACCAAAGAGTCATGTATAGTTGACCGAATAAGATGCAAGTCCTATTAAGCTCATTAAGTTGTTAACAAACAGATTCTAACATTTATATACGACAAATACTCGCACACAGTCATCACTTTTGATGAGGTTTGAACCTTGACCTCCTGGAAGACTAGGCTCTATCAGTAATATGGGTGTCGCTAGGCCAATGGCCCTTTGGTATAAGTAGTCTCGTTCATGGAGTTGATAATGAAATCTTTGTTGTGGTGACAGCTGATGCATTCAGAAATCGCGACTACACTACTTGACAATCCATGCTGCTTCTGCACCTTGCATCTTTCAAGATGTTGGACCATTTCGCATTGAGGTTTAGTTGAAATCATACTAAGGATGAGATGCTATTGAACTGATTTTATATCGAATTTGTCACATTTCTTGTAGTAACTTATGCTTGGTTCATTTGTTTTGGTTTTTAACTATAACCTATGGTGAAAACATGTCAAAATGCTATGTGGGATGTTTTGAATTGTCGTTAAAACAAAGGGAATGATGTTTTAATGTTATGTTGGATGTTTTGAATCGTCATTAAAACGAAGGGAATGAAAATCATTCGCCTAGTAATCTTATTACAGACAGCATCTTATAGGTTATGGGAATTTTTAGTTTTCGTGTTGTAACGTAGCCATTGTTTGAAATAAAAACGATATCCGTTTTAAACGCATGAAAGTATCTCTAATAGATTCTTTAGAACATAGAAAATGGATATTTTATTAACCTATTTCTTTCTCCTACAAATCCTCCAAAATGGAGAGGATATAAAAATCTTCATGGAGAACTCTTCAAATTTAAGTGGTTAAGAGAGAATTGATTTTATCAAAGGGCCTTTGGCCTAGCAATATCTTAGTCTCCGACCTCCAAGGAGGTCAAAGGTTCAAACTTCACCAAAAGTGAGGAGGGTGTGTAAGTTTATTTGTTGCATTTGTCGTATATAAATACATCTATACTGCTGTGGTTGTATTTCCCATTGGTTTGGGCCCTGGGTCTAATCTAACGGGCCATTAAGAGAAGACGTTAAGTCCCCTCATATGACTAACTTGTGAGAGTTTTTGGTCATTTTCCACTATATTTATAAATAAATTTTATTGTACAGGTTTTTGAAACTTTTAAGAAAATTCATAGAAGTTTACAAAACTCCCTCACTTTTCTCAGTAAAAAAAGGACCAAATAACACAACTTAGAATTCATTCATAATCAAAACCCTAAACCTCTGTTGCTTGTTTAAACAAAAGCGTTCATCAAAATAGTTGAATCAAAACCTCTGCGTCTTCATCTTTAATAACATCTTCTTTCATTCGATGAATTCTGCATCTTCATCAACCAAAACACGAAGATGGAGCAATGATACAAATTCAGTTCTTCCTCTGGATACGAGCAACAGTAGAGGGGGTTCGATTTGAACATCTTGTTTGGGTTGCATAACCAAAATGAGAGAAAAGGACAACAGATACGATTGAACCTTCTGGTTTCCTTTTCCTTCAACTGTTTTTTTGGTTTTTCTCATTTCATAGATATTCTAACATGAAAAATTGTACCTTAGCTTAAGCCATTTGTACATTAACTTTCTTTAAATATAATGAAAATGACCAAAATACCCTTCACATGCTAGTCACGTTACGAAATTCAACGTCTTTCTCTTAGCAACCAACAACAGTTAGACCCAAAAACCCAAACCGAAACAAAATGCAAACCACAGGGAAGAACCAGAGTTCTTGTAAAACATAGGGGTGAGTTTGTAATTTTCTCTAAAAGATATCCAGAACATGACAAAAAGCAAAAAGGCAAGGTATTTGAATGTGACCCCATACTTGGGTTTTTTCAACATAATCTAGAATATACTTGCTGGATATTCCTACCTAATTTTTATTATATTACCTCTAATTATTTAATTTTAATTTTCACCTACTTAAAAAATATAATACTTTTATTTAAAAAATTATCTATTAGTAATATGTTTTTCTAAATGAATTTAAACATAAATTTATGTCATATTATATTTAAACATTATATATGGTTGTCAGGTTTGTTAAATGCTATTAATGAAAACAATATTTCACTATCTTTAACAACATGTTCTGAAGACTTTGATTCGTGTTTTACTTTATAAGCAGTACTCAAATTTTATCGATTTTTCAAGTAAATAATACTGATAATAATAAATTCTATGCAGCTCTTAAATGATATAATTTTTTGATAATATCGTTTACTGGTCGTTTGCTTGAGTTATACTTCTCATCTTTCTTTTATTTATGTACCCCACGACAGCTGTGAGCGTTAATTTTTATGATTTGTCGCATTTGTTTAATTAAATGACACGTTTTCGTTTCGTTACGTATTATTTGAAAAAAAGGCAATTTAGTCGTTCATAATTTTGATTAACGGGGTTGTTTTTATCTTTCAAATAGCGTAGTTATTATATAAGACAAATATATTTAAGTAAACTATTCATGTTTGATGATGTTTGGACCCTTGATTTATTAAAACACGGTCGGTAGATCGTGTGGTTTAAAATAAGTGTATTTTTGAATAGAGGGTTTATAGCAGTAGGCTAAATGCACCCTACCTATTAATTTTCTTCTCATACACATCAACATCAAGACATAACTTTTGTATTTTTAATGCATGATTTGATCTGATTCTGATTTAAATAAGGATTCATACAGCAACGTCTGGTTTATAACGTCATCAATCGTGAATACTTGGTAGATGGTGCGGTTTTTATCCATCCAATTCAACTTATTTTATTAAAAAACCATGTTCTTTTGTCAAAAGTCTAAAAGAGTGTAAAGATGATTAAATGTGACATCTACATCCCAATTACACCTTAAATATCTCAACTGTACTTGTCGCATTCAAAACTCGAAGTCTTCTTTTTGTTTATACACACACACACACACATATATATATATATGTATATATATATATATATATGTATATATATATATGTATATATGTATATATATATGTATATATACACGAGGTTGTGTGAGAATAAGAGTTATGGTGATCTAACATCTTGCAGCTGTAGATTGGGAGCGTGTGGGGGTTTCGATCTAACATCACTAATATGCATGGTATTTTGTTAAGACAGGGACAATCTCGTCATTCAGTCACGTATTAACTGCATTAACATAAATTATCATGTTAGAGAAAAAGAGAGAGTATGTGTGTATTGCGAGTGTTTGTGTGTGTTAAGTTCATATAAAAAACTGTATCTTTCATATAATATATGTTAAGGTATCCTCTGTAATGTGTGAAGGCATATGAAGGTATCCGTTTCATCAAAAAAACCAGTGAGATTACACATACATGTCATGCAACCATTCATTAGTACGATATGCACATCGACACACAAGTAATTGAAGTCATTTCTTGGTTTCTAACGTGTGTATGTTATGCACATATGCACACCGAATAAATTGTTTACAAATTACCTGTATATACAATTATATATCATCTAAATGAATGATTATCAGAGTGTT
Source organism: Cynara cardunculus var. scolymus (assembly GCF_001531365.2). Taxonomy (NCBI): domain Eukaryota; kingdom Viridiplantae; phylum Streptophyta; class Magnoliopsida; order Asterales; family Asteraceae; genus Cynara; species Cynara cardunculus. Next base: position 38,398,945 of record NC_037530.1, read on the forward strand.
TATATATAATTAAAAATAAAAAAAAATAGAATTATAGAATTGGATAAGAGGTGGAGAGCAGGAAGTGGTTGCTATCCTTCCACGTCATCATCAGGCGGCCAATCACCAATGGCAATGAATGACACCTATTTTACACATTTGGTCGGTTCATCAACCAATCATTTCTATAAAAATACAAAATTCCAATAATCTTTTTTGTTTCTGTTTTCAACATCTATTTAAATAAAGTTGGTATTTAACCCGTTATGTGAGTCGACTAATTCCAGGACAACCACATATTTTACGGACAGTTCGAAGTCACCGCATTTGAACCTTAATGGCCACAAGGGAATTTTGTTAAATATTCGTCGAATCCAATGCTTAAAAAGTTAAAATATCAATAATTATATGACTATTAAAAACTTATTTAATACCGTCATAAAAATATGTCGACATTACACCTTCGATCACAAGTCATAATATTATTCATTGATATGCGGGTGATTAATGATTTTCGGTATGCAATGTAAATTTTTGTATATCGTTCACTGGAAATTAATGTCGTTCCCATCACCTCGTCACAGACAGGTGTGTAATTTAATTTTGAAATTTCGAGAATCGTTTTAGAATATATTTTTTATATACTATTTAATTTGAATCTGATGGCGGCTCATTATTTCATAGGCGATAACTTATACTTCGAACATCGTAGGTGTATATAATATATAAAATAATAATTGACGATGACATTATTTCTATTATAATTGTATATTTGATAAGATAGATGAAACTCGTGAACAAGTCAAATAATAAAACAAAATTGGAAAAGATAAATATGTGATTTTAATTTAAAAAAAAATTGAAAATATTTGGTTAATAATCTAAGCATTATTATTAAATTATGTGTTAAATTAAGTATTAGATATAGTTTAAAAGAAATTTTCAATTCTATGCCGTATCACATGTAACTGCAAGGGTGGTGTCTGATTGGTTTAAGCTTGGGCTCCAAAGATCAAAAGTATCTGAAAATCTCATGTTCAAATTCAAGAAGGAATAAAAATCTTCTTATAGTCACAAATGTTCAATAATATTAAGCGTTGAGTTTATATTGTTATTTTAAGTAGATCAAATATTGTCTTTGTGGAAAATTTTCAATTTTTTGTTTTTGTGTTCGTTCATTTTAAATTTTCTATTTCTATCAGGATTTCCGAAAAAATTCATCATTTAGACTAAAAAATATCATCTTGATTCGAGTTACACGATAAAGTTATGAAATCTCGAAGTTTACTATGAATATGATTAAAACATGTTATATGAACATGATTCCAACATTTAGATATTAAAAAATATGAGTCTTAAAAAAATTCATCTCGATTCGATGTACGAGTTAAAAGTTATCCAGATAAAATCTTGATTCGAGTTATAAGTTAAAAACTTATTGGATCCCGAAATTTCACAACGAATATGATTGATAACATATAGCAAACGCTGATTAAACTTCAAGATATCATAATTTTTGAATCATAACTCAGATTGAGATAGTTTATTTAAGTTAACTGTTTATTTAGATCTAAATGTTACAAAATTAAAATTTTAAGATCTGGTTCAATACAAAAAACCTAGAAAGACATGCAAACACATAAACAAGAAAAAAGAACGAAAACAGTAATATATCCAGTCTAGAAAATACTGTAAATACAAATTAATTTATTATTGTATTTAAAACTTAATATTTTCTTAGAAATTATTGGATATATTGTTATTGGAATAGAGAAAAATAATACATGAAAAGAATTAGGGCTTATTTGTTTTTTGAAAAAAAAAACCTTTAATATCTCTTAAGTCTGAATTGGTAAGACGTTTTTCTTTTTAGACTTTAGACGTTTGTCAGTTTACAAAAACAAATAGTTTTATTGATTCAGATTTCAGACTTCAGACGTAAAAACAAACAGTATGACTGATTTAGATTTCAGATTTCAACACCACCTCTTATAAATTAGAAATTAGATCAGATTATCAAACTTTAACACGTATTAAAACATATTAAAAAAAGACAACGTGTGTCGGAGCATAGAAATTGAAATTCCCATTTTAAATGAATAAAAGATATTTTGGATATATCCTTGGACATCATTATTATCTAAAGAAATTTTAGTATATAAAGGCTCTTTAGTGTCTTATGTAGTGCACCCCAGTCAATATCCTCCTCTATTTCGATCTTTCATATATAGGCTTTTACTCGTCTAGAAAAATGCCTGGAATCGCTATCGGTAATTTTAATGATTCCTTCAGCGTTACCTCTATCAAGGCATACATTGCCGAGTTTATCTCCACCCTGCTCTTTGTCTTCGCTGGTGTCGGCTCTGCCATCGCGTATGGTATGTTCAAAGTTAAAAGTTGTATTCATTGTTTGCTGTGTTTTTTAAGTACATGATATTTATATACAGTAAATGGAACTCATGATATAACAAGGTTGGGTGATTGGATAATGTTAAATTGATTGTATTGTTTGGTTTGTGGCAGCTAAATTAACGGCTGATGCTGACCTCGATCCGGCTGGTCTAGTAGCTATTGCAGTTTGCCATGGATTAGCCCTTTTTGTGGCTGTATCCATTGCCGCTAACATCTCTGGCGGCCACGTGAATCCAGCTGTCACCTTTGGGTTGGCTGTTGGTGGCCAGATCACCTTCCTTACTGGCCTCTTTTACTGGATTGCCCAACTCCTTGGCGCTGTGGTCGCATGCTTCCTTCTCAGTTTCGTCACCGGAGGCTTGGTAAGCATAGTCAAAAGCAATAGCGGATTCATTAATTTTGGTACTGGGGGTAGGAATTTAAATTTATAATTTTTTGGGAGGCAAAAGAAGAAATATATTTATAAAAAATAAAATATATAGTAAACAGATGACTCTATGAAAATTTGTAGGGTCAATTGACCCTGACTCATGATTGTAGATCCACCTATAGTCTAGGGGCTAAACTATACAATTGCATTTTTGGAGATTAGAGGGAGGTTTAGGGAAAAACCTAAAAACGAAAAATTGAGGAGTACTCTGGTAACCATTCATCTTGACGATTTGTACATGTGCATACAAGTGATTGAAGTTGTTTCTTGGTTTTTATGCACATGTGCATGTTACGTACATGTGTATACCGAAAAAATTGCTTACAAATTACTTGTATTTGCACGTGCATACCTTCCAGATGATCAGTTACCGGAGTATTCATTATTCTTCAGTTTTTCATTTTTTTTTTACGATTTTCCCTTAAATCTAACCTTCAAAATTTATTTAAATTCTAACTAGTGTTTTTTTTGGAATTTTATTGCAGGCTGTCCCAATACACGGTGTTGCAGTAGGCGTGGGAGCGCTTCAAGGGGTGGTTATGGAAATCATCATCACATTTGCGTTAGTATACACAGTATACGCCACAGCATGTGACCCAAAGAAGGGTGCATTGGGAACAATTGCCCCAATTGCAATTGGTTTCATTGTGGGTGCCAACATCTTGGCCGCAGGCCCATTCTCAGGTGGATCAATGAACCCAGCTCGATCTTTTGGACCTGCTGTTGCCAGTGGTAACTTTGCCGGACACTGGATCTACTGGGTTGGACCCCTCATCGGTGGTGGTTTAGCCGGAGCCATTTACCCACACGTTTTCATTTCCAGCGAACATATTCCTCTCACCAACGACTACTAAGTTTTCATTGTTCTTGTGTGATTGAATGCATTTCTAGGTTTTTTCAATTGTAAAAATAAGAAGAAAAACAATTTAATTGTTTTTCTTTATTTATTTGTTATTATTAATTACAAGTAATTCATCCAAATTTGTTTTCTTTTGTAAGTTGTTATTTGATTGGTTTTTCATTAAATCTTGTATGGATAAAAATGTCTGTGTGGATTAAACTATTTGAATAGATTAACAAGGTTTTCATAGACGAATGAACGTTTCTTTAACTTGTAAAGTCGGGTTTGGAAAAAACTTAACTTTCTGTATAAACTCTCCTTAAAAACTTATTGAATAAGTCAATACATATATATATCATTAAGCTATTACAAAACATTCATATATAACTGATCAGATAAGTCATCGTTAAATTGCTAGAATTGTAAATTTGATATCTAAAGAGGGCCCACTTACGTTTGTAATTGGTTGGCCTTTTTTTGGGTTGTTGTCTTCGACAAGTTCAAATAAAACAGAATATGGTGGGTGGGTGGGCGGGTGGGCCTATTTGGGTCAATCAATGCATGTGGATATGTTCTGGTGGGTGGCCCACCTTGATTTCATTTGATTTTGTTTGATATAAAAAGATATATAAGTCAAGTTTATATCTGATCTGATGTTTAGAATCGTTTTTAACATGTTAAATGTCTGATTTTGAACAGAGTTCTTAAAACTTTGGAGCTAATTTCACATTGTTCAGGGCCTTTCATAAAACGAATGTAAAGCTAATATGTAATTATGTATCTTTATTGTCTTATTTTACAGTATAATCAAAGTTTTATGTGTAACAGAGCCTCCAAAAAGATTGTAACATCCCTGTTGATAATTGATTTCAAATTCGATAAAAATTTGATTGTAATAGGTTCGGTTGTCGTCGTATCATGCGTAGTCGTAAACCCTGTTCTAATTGGGATGGATTAGGAGAGAAACCATTGTATTTGTGAGTTGTGGTAATTAAGCCAGCCAAAGCAATGGCTGTAGCAGTGACAAATTTAAGATTTTATATTAGAGTTTGAATTTAATTCTATTTTTTAAATGGTAATATTAGAGTAATAATTTTTTTACGCATATATTTTCCAGACGCGGGTCCTAGAAATGCACAAATGGGCCAGACTCGAGAGCAATATCGACTCCATCCCTAATAAGCACGCTTCTTTACATCAAAGTCATGTTACAAACAAGAACACGAGACGAGCCGGATTGGGACCAAGGCCCACTTACCTGATGTTAGGACTGGTTTAGGGGTTGTTTGTTTATCTCTTAATAGTTTCATTAAAAGACATTATCTGAATCGTTAAGAGATGAATCTTATTTAGCAGAAAAAAGTCTGCCTCTTAATATAACTAAAACCCTCTGAATAATTTTGTATCATGCGTCTCCCTTAACCATTCAACGCCCTAATTTCATTATAAACAATTACCAAACAAGTATACTTCATTTTGCACTATATCATGAGTCTTTTAATTATTTTGATCACTTAACCATTCAACAACTACCAAACAGTCTCGTACATAATAATGTATTCATTAATTTTTTTTTTACACTTTTAATTTCTGAAACTATTTTTATGTTGCATTGTTTGCAATAGTTAGTGTATTTTTTCACTTGAATAAAAATGTGTTATAATTAGTTATTAAACAAATGAGATGAATAAATATTACCCAAAATAATATTTATAAAAGTTTTTATCAAACACAATGCTTAAAATCGTATAAAAACCGTTTTGGTTAGTAGGACTGTAGACGGGTTGGGTTGGCCAAATTCAAGACATTTGAACAACTCAACTCAACTCAATGTTGACGGTTTGAAAATTTTCAACCCAATTCAACCCAAACTATGTAGGTTTTGGGTTGGGTTGAGTTGGTTAGATTGAAACTTTGATACATCATATTATAATCTAACTAAGCATTTGTGTTTAAACGAAGTAAAATCAGTTAAGAACTTACAAATAAGGCTACCAGTTACATAAGAGAATAGAGCTAATTGTGTTTAAACGGTTGAAATTGTGATATAATTATGAACAGAGCTAATTACAGGTTTGTTTAAAGCCTAATGCACATATATTAATTAAGGACTTACGTACTTAACAATCATATTAAATCCATGATGTAAAAAGACATAGGTTTCATCACGTTGGGTTGGGTTTAAATGACCAAACCCAATTTCAAATCAATATATATCTATGTACAATTTACAACTCGATTAGGTATCAATTGGATTGAGTTGGTTATTTCGGATTGGGTTACACCCTACAGGTTAGGATTGGTTGGAACGGCTGATTCTAATTGGGCTTGCCTTTGAACATTGAGACCAATCATAATTGGGACCGGGCCTTAGAACGACAGCCCGGTCAAGTTTGAAAATACCAATGTAAAAAATCATCTTTTTTAAAAACCCGTTTGGTATATGAGATTGGCATAACAAAGATTTATTATTTCATGTTTGACGTTATATTAAACTAAATCAGATTGGGGCAAAAATGCACTTCTTTATCCCACCAAAATAGGTGGAACAAAAATTAACAAGATTGATAAATTACTAAACTACCTATATCAGGTTAAAACCCTAAAACGTAAAACCTTCCACAATTCTTTTGTATAAAACCCAGAAGTAGTTGTAGTAAACAAACTTCCACTAGTTTCTAGAAGAAACTTTTGAGTACTACATGGACTGATTCTGTAGCATTTAAGAATGTAATAAGATCATAACCATTCTCATCATTTACAAGATAACAAAATCAAGAAAATAAGAAAAGAAATCAAGATTCTGGTGGGGGTTCCCTTCCAAGTGTCCATTCATGCCCTTTCCATTCTGGTAATTGCTGGATCACAACCTGCATTTGCAACAATCAAGTTTCAGTTAAAAGAGACCAGTCTCCTTTCGTGAGATCATCAAAAATTAACACTGAATTTTTTCGGTAAAACACTGTGAAAGTACAAAAAACTGTACCCTCACAGTAATTTTGCTGTTAAAGTTCTGTGTGTTTTTATGGCTTCACATCTGGTCTCATGAAAACCCAACTCTACAAACAAAAGTGCATCTACGTATATTGACTAGTGCTAACCAAGCCTCTGGAATCCGGTTTCCCCACGGTTGTCTGACAAGCGAGCCTCCAGTTCTTGGGATTCTGTAAGAATCATAGATAAATTTAGAACTTGGAAACCAACTATTTCATAAACTATTCATAATGAATAATCTTTGTTTACGTTCTAGTTTTACTGATTTTTGGATGAAGATTAAGCTACAAGTTATAATTTCTTCGTGAACCGATCTTGATCAATGGGGTAAATTAATTTGTCATACCCGATTGAGCTTCTCCTTCTCTTTATCCGTTCGTGGATTAAGCAACTCTTTCCCCTCGATAACCTATGATTATACTCGAAATTAAACACTAAACCGACGCAATTAATCGCTTTAAAAACTGTCTTTAATCAACTAACTACCTCCACCATGCAAGTGCCACAGGTTCCTCCTCCAGCACAGTTTAACAAAGGTCTAGACTGAATTACCATAAATAAAAAAACTACGTTATCGGTTATCGAATATGTATAATTAGAAAGATTCACAAATGAATATGTGGGATGGAAAGTAGATAGCATTACATATGGTCCATATAACTCGATATTAGTATCAAGCATAATGTCCCTAAGTTTTTGTCCGCCACTCGCGTTTCTAAAATGTACGTCGGGCGTTCCATCCGGTAGCAGCACCGACTGCATGCCATTCGATACAAACGTTTAATCTACAGTGTGCAGTGTCGATTGAAACGATGTTAAGTTAAGATTGATGACTTACACTCACGAAAGCGAAATTGATGCAAGGTGGTTCTTGATCAGATGGTGCGGCTTCGGATTGACCAGTGGTCATGGTGGCTCGAATTCGGGATCGAGGGTAAGTGAGGCATTTGGTGGAGGGTTTTTGGGTGGTGAAAGTGGTGGTAATGGTGGTGTTGAAATTGTAACAGGAAGAGTGTGAAAATGAAGATATGCCATAAGCATTCATGCCCATTTTTGGGGGGCTAAGTGCAGGTGGCTAAGACTAGAAAGATGATGGGTTTTGAAGCCTTGGGTTCATAGAATGGCCATTTTGTGGCTAACCCAACCCAGGATGACTGATTGCTATTGCTATGCATCCACCATTGGAGGTTTTGAGTGTGTGGACGTGATGAATCTTATCTGCTGTTGCTGATATGGGGAGGGGATGCATCTAGTATTCTAGTGGTAGTTTTTTCTGGTTAGATCTGAGTATTTTTTTTTTTTGCTTTACCATTTTTACCCTTGTAATTACTTTAAATACATGCATGAGGGAGGGCATAATGGGAATTTGAAAAGTGATGTCCATTTTTTCGAGAGTCTATGTGGTTTGTCAAAAATTGTGATTTTCGTTCTTGTAGTTCAGAAACTGTAGTTTTTGTCCTTATGGTTCCTAATTCATTGTTATTTTCATTCTTATATTTTACAATTTATTTTTGTTTTGCTCCCTGTGGTTTACGAATTTTTACTGTTTTGATCCCTTATGTTTAAAGGTAAGACTTAGTACAAGACGAAAATAACAATAAATTGCATACCATAAAGACTAAAATAACAATTTCTAAACTATATGAACAAAAATAAAAAATTATTAACAAAGCCATAGTAATTTACTCTTTTTAAAAAAAAAACTAGAGTAAATTACATAAATCATCCCTAGGGTTTGTGGAAACTTAGGTTTTCGTCCTTAACTTTAGGAAACTACAAAGAATGTCATTAGGGTTTGTATTTTATTACGGATTTTGTCCTTGGCTGTTAGTGCCGTTAAAAGATGTCATTAAGTGTCAGTTTGTAAAAATGTACAAGTTCTTAAAACATACGTCCACATTAAAACAATTTGAAAAAAAATAAGATCTAACCTAACCTTACCCCCAAAACGTGGCATCCCCTTCTCTGGCACAGAGTTGTTCTCATTCTGCAACGACCGCTCTCCACCTTCTACGGTGACCCTCTCTCATCCTAACCTCATAACTTGCCGCATCACGGCTGAAGAGTTAGTCCGTCAACCTAGGGCAGTATGTATTCGTTAGCTTAGGGGGTCACTTCACACCCATAAGGTTTCAAAATATTGTTTACACTTAAATACTGACCCCAATATCCAAGATTTCTAAATCCTCCTGCCTTCTCCCTATACGTCTTCATCTCTCTTTGTGGTTTTGATTAATCACACCAGTATCCTCAACCCTCTTTGCGACTTCATCTTTCTCGGACTTAGTGGTTTTGATCAACACGTTTCTGTAACTTCCATGCTACGCATGTGAGGTGTATGTTTTTACATGAGAATCAAACACAGTCGTTGAAGAAGAAGATATAGGTGACCGATGATGGCAGTTACCAAAAAGGGAACGAGAGAGGGATGTCACACAAGGATTCAAATTAGGTTTTGTCTTTCAAATGCTTTAATTGTTTCTCCTAAAGCTTTAAACATTTTTACGGAATTTATCTGATAAAATTTATGAAAAATGACAAAATGCCCCTCACTAGCACGTAGAATAATTAACCATCGTTGCTAACGACCGTCAGGGCCACAGAAATTGCAAAATACAATGTCTTTCCTTCTAATTTAAAACGAAAAAAAAAATTAGAGACGAAAACCGGAGTTTCCATAAACCTAGGGACGATTTCGTAATTTAAGAAAAGTAAACAAAAAGAGAAATAAAATCGCTAGAAGGAGGGCTTGAACCTCCGACCTTGTGGTTAACAGCCACACGCTCTAACCAACTGAGCTATTCCAGCATCTTGCTATCGTATTGCACATATTTACTTATTAAATGAAAACGGTTCATCTTCATTAGAAACTTTGCTGATTGAATTTTATAATTGGGGGTTTTAGAGATCGGTTAAACCTCTCTTCTAGGGCTCCGGCAGTGAACACAATGCCCCAAATAACAAACCTTCGCCTCCTTTTCTCCTCCGCTGCAAACCACCCTAATCCCTCTTCTTTTCTCTCTTCTTTCAAACCCAATTCTTTCTTTAAATTCAACACCAAAATACCCACTAAACTTAATAAGTCCATCTCTTTTTCTTACCCTTTCTTCACTTGTCTTTCATCTTCGTCATCATCATCATCATCATCATCAAGGAAATCACACAGATACAATTCGAAGTCTTTTAATTCGAATCGAAGAATCAGTAGCAGTAACAGCAAGCAGAGTGATATGAGGGAGAAAAGAGGGTTATCATCGATGAAGATGGGAGATGAAGTGGAAGAAACCAAGAAGATGGATATGGCTGCTGGGTTTAACAAGAAAAGGGCAGAGGGTAGAGATAAGAGTAGCAGGCCTAAAGATCTTAAGTTAAAAGTCAGAAGGCTTAATCCTGTTAATACAATTTCTTATGTTCAGGTATATGTTTTTGACACCATTTTAGTTTTGATCCATCTTCCCAAAACTCACTTTTCATATCCCTTATAAGAGGGAAAAAAAGATCCGAACTTTGAATCTTTGGGTTAAAAATGGCTACTTTTTAACTTTAGAGTTGAAGTGGTTTTTAAATTTTTATTGGGAAGAAAGATTGGAGCTGTAGCTTATCAAAGGTTGGCATCAAATTGGTAACAGTAGGACATTTAAAATGTGAAATTTAGAAATAATAGGTTGACATAAAGTTAGCAGCCTAGAATCTTGATGCAGTTCTTTTGTGGAAGTGATAAACCAAGGGGCCGATTACTGAATGCTTACTGGTTACCTTACCGCAAAGTTGTTAAAGGCTCAAGGCGCACTTAGGCGCAATGCAAGGCATATCTTATCAATATATATATATACACACACACACAGTTACAGACAACTCAAATATGCAACAAGTACAAGCCTCCAATGTAGCAACCAACAAAACTTTGATAGAGGCAGAATGGTTTAAAACATGAGCCGTGAAGGAGAAGTTTTAAGGTCTGGGTATTTATAGAGGAGGTTTGAAGTTCTACGGAATGAGTAATTAATATTAGGGTTTGACTTATATGATCTATTTGATAACTCTTTTTTAAGAAGTCTAGGAGATGAGAAAACTTTTTTAATCTTAGGGTTTAACTAGGTATTTAGTAACTCTTTTATTAGGCGCGCCTAAGCCCACAAGGCGCCTCAGTCGAGGCACAGTGGCCTTAGTGAGCCTCGTGGATACGCCGAGCATTGACTTGAAAAGAACCCAAGATCTTGAGCGTTATGAGCCTTAGAGCCTAGGCGCGCCTCAGGCAGGCTTTTTAACAACCATGCCTTACCGGATGAATATGGTAAGGACCAAGAATCTTACCCGGTAAGAGCGAGGCAAGGACCAAGAGTCTTACCCGGTAAGTGAGGGCGACGACTCTTAGCATGGTTAGTGCTTACCGGGTAAATTGTTGCATAAAATGCCGTTTTGGTGGACTAAAATCTTATCTGGTAAGTAAGTGATAGTGTTGAATTTTACCTCTAAATGCTTACCAGGTAAGTGTTTGGTAAATGCCCCTAAGCTTCGATAAATAAAGTTCATTACTTCGTCTCTACTTTTGTTTTAAGCCTTGTAAATGCTGGTCTGTTAGTTTTGTTGTTCTTTAACACTGGTAAGTTTGGTAATTTGGGTGATGGGTTTTCATTCTTTGTTCTTTTGTAAGATATTTGATTTTGTACGTAGGAAGGGGCTAATTTTTTTATGCAGGTTTTAGGAACCGGTATGGATACTCAAGACACATCGCCGTCAGTCTTGCTCTTCTTTGACAAACAGCGATTTATATTTAATGCTGGAGAAGTAAGTATTTTGATGTATTCTTATGAACCTCATTAAACAGTTACATTGTTTGAATGTTTAGCTGATTAGGATGTATAACTATAGTTATATAGATCATATATTATTCCATATCGATATGGGCAGGCTTGAACTGAACAAAATATGTCCTCAAAGTCTTTGGCTGCTACTATTTTCTTTTCTAAAGAGATTACCCATAATCTTCTGCCAAACTTTCCATTTTTATAGACATGCCATGTACACAAGCCTAGGTGCTTTGAATATGCCATAGATTGCATTTAAATCAATCAATGCTGAGTGTTTCCTGTTCTAGTGCCCAACCGTTAGGGGGCTTTAGTTTGATGGAATGGTTTTAATGGATTTGGATTTCGTAGAGGGATTTGGAATTGGAGGGATTTGGGTTTGGAATCTTTGGTGTGTTTGGTTTGTAGGATCTGAAATGGAATTGGATTCCATTCGTTATAAATAATTTATAAAAACAAATGATAAATAGCTATAAAAATAATTAAATTACATTTTTATTAATTGATTATTACAAAACAAATGTTTTTAACATTTTTTTTAAAACATTATTTACATAAAATCCTACTAAATCCTGTGAAATACCAAGCACCCCAGAAGGATTTCAAAATTCTATGTTTGTGGGATTTTAAATCCAGAAAATCCTTCCTACCAAACATGGGATTGGAGTGGAATTCAATTCCAAATCCCTCCAAATCCTCCAATCCTGCAGACCAAACGGGACTTAGGATTTTGGCTAGTTCATCCATGAGACAGGGAGTCGGCTACAATGGTGTAAAGATTTCTACATTGTACAATGTACTAGCTCTATCTGTATCATGTAGAATGTTCTAGATGCATGCAGAAGCTAGGAGAAATGTTGGAGGGCCCAAAAGAATCCTGATCTAGATGCTTATGGAGGGGTGAATCTCGTTATAGAAAGGAGAGTCCTTTTTCTAATCCGTCAAGAAATATGTAAGGATCACCTTGTGAGTGAAAGATAAAGCGGTAAACTGCCAAATACTTCTCTCTTGTTATCTAGCTTTCTCTTTTTTAAGGATTTCTTTAGTGCAACTAGGCATTGATCGTTGTTGCTATCGCCGAATGGAGTTAAAATAATTCTACTACTCTAGGTCTTGGAGCATGCTCTTGTAGTATCAGTGGCGATCAGATAAATTTATATCTCCAGTAAGAAGCACGGTACTCAGAATTCAACTCCCAAGAATCTTTAGGGCCTGTTTTTTTGCAGCTTAATGGGACTCGTAGCTTATTTGGTCAGCTATAGATGACTGTTTGGTAGTGGCTTAATGATATGGGAAGTGGCTTACTAAGTAAGCTTTTAGAGGGGAGGTTTATGCAGAAACCCAAGTTCAATCCAGACATGCCTCTCCCAATTAAAAAACACACAACTTCTAACTATGAAATACACTTCCAAATTTTTTTTCCCAATCTATTTAGACAGATTAATCCACACAGACAGCTTTATCCATACAGGACTTAATGGAAAAACCAACCAAACAGCCCCGTAGTTGCTAGATAGGCTTTCTGGCTGACCAACTTGTCTTCTACATTTCACTGAGCCATCTTGGTTCTTTTCTTTTGTTATAAAGCAATTTGTTCCATATTAACTGTAATTGGAGGTTTACTACTAGAGTAGAGTCTTGGAGTGCTGGAATTGTTAATTTCAATCTATAATTTGTTTCAGGGGCTGCAACGATTTTGTACAGAACATAAGATTAAGTTGTCAAAGGTAAAACTGCGATCATGAAGATTCCCATTTTCATCTACATTTATAGGTAGTGTCTGCTTAGTAATGAGAATGATTTGCTGCTTCTGTTTTAGATTGATCACATATTTCTTTCACGTGTCTGCTCAGAAACAGCTGGTGGACTACCAGGTTTGCTTATTATACACGAGCTTGGGTATTTATTTCAAATTAGCATATATATATATATATATGTATATATATATATATATATATATATATATATATATATATATATATATATAGGGAGGTTCAGGGGAAAACCCCCCAAAAAATGAAAAACTGAGGAACACCCTGGTAACCATTCATCTGGATGGTATACACATGTGCATACAAGTAATTGAAGCCTTTTCTTGTTTTTTATGCACGTGCGCATGTTATGCACATGTGCATACCGGGCAAATTGCTTACAAATGACTTGTGTGCATACCGTCCAGATGAACGGTTACTAGGGTGTTCATCGGTTTTTCATTTTTTTGCGGTTTTCTTTTGAACCTGATCGTGTATATGTATATATATTGAGAAAATGTCAATAAGTAAGCATTGAAGTTTAAAAGAAAAAGTCTTGTTCATGTGCAGTAATCATATTTAACTGTAATATCTCAATTATGAAAATTGATTCGCAGGTCTTCTATTGACGTTGGCTGGCACTGGTGAAGAAGGAATATCGGTATGTTTTACTTTCTTTATTAAATGCTGTATTAGATTAACAAAAGAATCGTGCATTTGCTAACACGGGTTTTGGTTCATATCTGAAGGTAAATGTATGGGGGCCCTCAGATTTTAAGTATTTAGTCGATGCAATGAAATCTTTCATTCCAAATGCAGCCATGGTTCATACACGATGTTTTGGTCCATCGCCCAAATCTGATAAGATTCCGTTGGACAATCTTGAAAAGCTTAATGACCAACTCAAACTTATTGATGATGAAGTTGTCAAAATATCTGCTATTTTGTTGCGGCCAAGCAGTTCTGAAACTAATGGTCTCAAGAAAGACGAGTTTGCATTAAAGTCTAGCGATATTTCCGTTTTATATATTTGTGAGTTGCCCGAGATTAGGGGTAAATTTGACCCTGAAAAGGCCAGAGCACTTGGATTGAGACCTGGGCCAAAATATCGAGAATTACAAGAGGGAGTTTCTGTGAAATCAGATACGAAGAATATCATGGTAGATTTTTAATCACCTTACTGTTTTTCTTTATCATAGATCCCGTTTTCTTTTCAATTGATATGTAGCTTTGCTTGTATCATTTAGGTTCATCCAGATGACGTCCTTGGACCATCGGTTCCCGGGCCTATTGTTCTCCTTGTAGATTGCCCTACTTTATCTCATTTTCAAGAATTGTTATCTTCATCGTCTCTCGAGACTTACTATGCTGACGTGGCTAGTATGCCAGACGAGAATCACAAAACCGTCAATTGTGTAATTCACTTAAGTCCGGCATTAGTTGTAAACTCCAATGATTATCAAAAATGGATGTCAAGATTCGGTGGGGCAGAGCATATTCTGGCAGGGCATCAAATGTAAGTCTCTTATTCCAAATTTTGACATCAAGACAATCTTGATGTTTCATTACTTGCCGTTCCTTTTTAAAGATTCGATAAAAGAAGCATTTATCAATTTGTTTTTAAGGCGAAAGATCGTGTGAGAAGGGAAGTTATGGTGAGAAGCATAAGCAGAGATCTGAACCCTTGATCACTTTTAATCTCATGCCCACCTATGAATTGTGCTTTAGAAGGGAATTGATCCAGTGCATTTCGGTGCACCTCATTGGTGTTGACATTCAATTAGGATTTATCCAAGGGTGGAGATCTCTTCTTACGCTTTTCACCATATCTTCTCTTCTCACTGGAACCCAACCCTTGTTTTTAATCCAGAGGAAGGTTTAGATTCTAAAGAGAGGAATTCTCTAAGCACAGAGAATTTCCGTTACAATGATAAAGAACAAGATATGTTGATAATAATTCAGTTACAGAAGAGATCCTATCTATATATACTACACGACAGTTAAGTCGGTTAAGCTCTTGACCAATAGGATATTACCACGTGGTTTATAAACATCTTCTGAATTGCTTAAATCTTCTCGGCTAATAAAAAGGGTCCATCGTCACTTCTGCAGGAAGAATATTGAGATACCGATTCTGCAATCCAGTGCAAGAGTTGCAGCTCGGCTTAACTACTTATGTCCTCAGTTCTTCCCAGCTCCGGGTTTTTGGTCTCTTCAACAACTGAGGTGTTCACCCTCACCCGTCATAAATGAGGTAAGCACTTACCTCATTTAGATAGAATTATTACTTGCTTATGTTATGCTTTTGTAATGCTTGTGTAAGGGGTACCTTTTCCTTGCTATAAAAGGAAGACTTAGTTTTGAGTTTATGACATCTAAAAGAACACCAAATTAATTTGAACATAATTACATACGGTTTACGTGTTAAACCCGCCTTTGAGCTAGTTTTTTTTTCTATCTGCCTGCAGGGCACTGGTTTAAAGCTTTGTGAGACCATTTCTGCCGAAAATCTTCTCAAGGTGCAAGATTTATATCAGAAGTGTTTGAATCATGCATTGCTTTTATTTTCACCAGTGACAAGTTTCTCAACTGTCCTGTTCTGTCCCGCGTTAGGGTGTGTTTGATATCCAGGTAGGAGAGAGAACGTCTCTTCAGCGTTTGGTAAGACAGAACTGGACATGACAGAATAGATAAAATGACTAATTTACATTCAATGAGTTGTTTATATCTTTTATATATTTTGATTAATTTGTGTAATTTATTAAATTATAATAAAATTAATATTTTTATAACAAAATATATGATTAGAAAGTTTTCATCAAGACGATTAAAATGACAGCAAAATAAAAAGTTTATGTAGTTTCCAATTTTTATTTTATATTTTTCTATATTATTTTATCATTGTTGATATTTAATAAATTACATAAATTAATCAAAATATGAAAACTGTATAAAAATAATATTTTGAGGACAGTAAAGTGAAAGTTTAAAGAGCACAAAATACAATAAATAGAATTTAAATAATGAATAAAATGAAAAAAGGGAGGCGTATATGATGTTTTAGAAGAGAATTATGTTTTATTTTGAGGTTATATTGGTAAAATGTTGGTCTGTACAACCTTGTTCCAAGGGAATAGTGATTCTTGTTATGTTCTGTTCTGCCAAACAGAACACCAATTGTCTGACATATTTAGTCCAAGTATTTTCCAGTCTTTTGTTGGAAAAAACCCATAATTCCTTTTAGAAATACAAGTTTCTTCCCATATTGCAGTTCTTCATTAGATTTTATCTGTTGGAACAGTTCCATTTGCGTCCGTATGCACAGCTCGGATTAGACCGATCTGGTATTCCGGCCACGGCAGCATCCCATGCAATTATCGAAGAGCTTCTTTCCGAGATTCCAGAAATATCGGATGCCGCCCAACAAGTTGCTCGCCTTTGGCAAAAGAACGTAGATGCAAGAGAGGCGGCAAGTGATGAAAACATGATCGAAGAACCTTGGTTAAATCAAAATTATCTTCCTAGCTGTTTGGAGGGCATCACAAGAGAAAATGTCGAGATTGTCCTTCTAGGAACGGGTTCATCTCAACCTTCCAAATATCGAAATGTTAGTTCCGTCTTCATCAATCTTTTCTCCAAAGGTAGTTTACTATTAGATTGTGGAGAAGGAACATTGGGACAGCTGAAAAGAAGGTAACGATATTTCTACTTAGGGGTGTTCGCGGTGCGGTTTGAGAATTTTTCCGAACCGCAAAAACCGCACTGTGAAATGCAGCGCGGTTTATGCAGTTTAGATGAACACCCCTATTTCTACTTGAAATTTTACGTTTCTATGCTTTCTTTCTAACATCTAGTTTTTAATGATCCCATTAACAGATTCGGCATTCAAGGCGCAGATGATGCCGTTAAAGGTTTAAGATTTATTTGGATTTCACATATCCATGCCGATCACCATACGGGTTTAGCAAGAATACTGGCTCTTAGACGCGATTTGCTTAAGGGGGTCCCACACGAACCATTGGTTGTTATTGGCCCTAGACAGCTGAAAAGATTCCTAGATGCGTACGAAAGACTTGAAGAGTTAGATATGCAGTTTCTTGATTGTAGACATACAACAAAAGCTTCGTTAGCGGCTTTTGAGTCGAACTATAATCAGTCGGATAATTCCGAACCCTTGAATGGCAACAAAATTGATTCCATAAATCCGAAAGTTTCTGATTCTAGTTTGTTTTCTAAAGGAAGTCAGATGCAGAGCCATTGGAAAAGGCCGGGTAGTCCGGTGGACGGTAATCTAGCGTACCCGATTATCAAAAACTTGACAGATGTGCTTAACGAAGCAGGTTTAGAATCGGTGATTAGTTTTCCGGTTGTGCATTGCCCACAAGCTTTTGGTGTTGTTTTGAAAGGTGTTGATAGATTACATGGTGACGGTAGAAGAATTGTACCCGGGTGGAAGATTGTTTATTCTGGTGACACTCGGCCTTGTCCGGAATTAGTCGAAGCGTCTCGAGGAGCAACGGTTCTCATACACGAGGTAAACGATTGAACTATGTTTTTTCTTGATACCGAATGACCAAGGCCTTTTTAAGCTAGCTTATTTTTTGAACTTATTAGGATAACTCTGTTTCGTTAGCATAAGCTAGCAAGTAGCGTTTCAATAAGCTTCAGGGGCTCTTTCCACCTTTTTTCAAATTATGCCCTTATAATTTTCTATTTTTTTAACATGTCCTTTTAGGTCATTTTACATTGTCGTCTGTCTTTATCAACTAGTTTTTACCAAACATGATTAGTTTATATCAACTTATTACCACCAACTAGCTCATTATCAGCTAGTTTTTGCCAAACATGATTTGATCATCAGCGAGCTTATCAGCCACCAGCATCTTATTAGTTTGCCAAACGAAACCTAAATGGATGCATGGAATGTTGTCTATTTCAGGCAACTTTTGAGGATGCTTTGGTGGAGGAGGCAATAGCAAGAAATCACAGCACGACGAAAGAAGCCATTGAAGTAGGGGATGCCGCAGGAGCTTATCGCATAATCCTTACGCATTTCAGTCAACGATACCCTAAAATTCCAGTATTTGATGAAGGTCACATGCATAAAACATGCATTGCTTTCGATATGATGAGCATCAACTTTGCCGACTTACACGTGCTTCCAAGGGTACTTCCGTACCTAAAATTGCTGTTTAAGAATGAAATGGTTGTCGATGAATACGAGGATCTTGAGGATGTTGTTACTTTAGCTGCTTGAACATCCTTCATTCATCTTTATAATGTAGTTTCACCAATTCTTTGAAATGAATTTATGTACAGTTGAAGAATCAATTCTGACTTGCAAGTTGGTTTACTTAATAACACAGCTGTTGGAGATGCTCTAACACTCCACTCTAGAAGCTTACTTAATAAGCCACTTTCTATATCATTAAGCCACTACCAAACAGTTACATATAGTTGACCAAATAAGTTGCGAGTCTCATTAAGTTTATTAAGCTATTTACAAACAGACCCTTATTTACATACAAGCATGCATCAATAGCACCATCTTTAATTCTTCATCTTCTTTGTATCTATGGTATTGCCACTGTAAAGCTGTTATCTTCTCCACCCTCTTTAGTAGAATCTCTAATTTGACTTGTATCTTCAATGGCCCATGATTCAACTTCCATCTTTTTGGTCCTCTTAAATTGTCTTACCAAATTAAGCCGTTCGGATGAATATGGAGAAGGAATCTACCGGACACATTAGAACAACGGTGTTAGGAAGAAAACTAGAAATTGGGAAGCATAAGATGAACACGATTAGATGTTGATAAGATGTACCAACGCCGGGATGTACTTGTTGATTGCAGCTAGTATTGCTGCATGCCCTACAGCCGAAACCTGCTCGGATACAGATTGTAGCATAAGCGGACGATAAAGTTTTGTTGATTACAGTACAACAAAATCGTATTTATAGGATGCCAAATATGTCTAACGTCCTAATAGACCAATTTATGAAGATTTAATTTTATAGAACCAAACAATCATATGTCTTATGTAAATGTGTTACATATGTTGATATGATAGCTTTGAAATAAAGTGTCTTATTAGTCTTTTTATATGACATTATTTGAAAAGATCTTATAAAAACAAATGTCCTATACAAAGATGTGTTCAAAGTGTCCTATAAAAAATCAAAAATCAGGAAATTAACTGAAATACCCAATCTCATCAACCATATTCACTTTTTAGCCAGTTTTCAGAGTCTTTTCCCAAAATAACCTGTCTTTACTTAGATGTTTTACTCATTTGCGTAAATACTGATTTCTGAAAGAAAAAAAAGAACAAAAAAATCCTTGCAAATATGTGGAAGGATTTTTTTATGCAAAAATCTGAATCTTTAAGCAAAAAATCTTTTCTAATCGAGTTTACGCAAATGCATAAGACATTTGCGTAAATTCTTGCTAAAATGGGAATTCAAGTGAAAAAGTGACTAAAAAGTGAAGTTGGTTGGAGAGATTGACTATTTTGGTCAGTCTCCCTAATAAATCTAATAGGACATTTTATTTCAAAAGTGTTGTACCAAAAACGTCCTATCAACTTGTTGTGTTATACAAAACAATCTATTATGATATTTAAACATATTTAGCATCCTATAAATACAATTTTGTTGGAATGTTGAGAACACGGTTTGGAAGTAGACATGTACCGGAATTAACATCAAGATTGTAACTGGAACGAGAGTGATGATATCATTAAGTGTTCGTTTAAGCTTCCTTCTTTCTCTAACTGTAATCTTTTTGCCACGCGATTGCTTCATAAGGAGCCCGAAAGCATCACCTACATCTATGAACAATAACCGAGTACCCATCAAAATAACCTGCATGATGGTTCATATACGATATTAGGAACCGACTATTAGAATGACTAGCAGTACGTCCTCTGTCCCAGAATAAATGTCCACAATGAAAAAGACAGTTTTAGAGAAGCGTAATCATTACACTGTTTAATTAACTGAATATTAATCTTACACTTCATAACAGAATTAATGAATTTCTCCATCTGATAATCAAGGTATGGATTAATTTGTTTGTATAAAATGGAAGGTTTTTGTTTGGGAGGTTTTTCATAGAAGGAAGAAGTGTGTTTTCTTATTGGGAGGGGTACGGAAAAAACTTGGCTTTCTGCATAAAGTTTCCTAGAAGCTTAATAAATAGGCCACTTTCTATATCATTAAACCGTTATCAGATAGTCATGCATAGCTGGCCGAATAAGTTGCAAGTCCCATTAAGCTCATAATGCTACAAGTCCTAATAAGCTCATTAAGTTGCTAATAGAATAGGCCCTTACTTTTAAAAGTGAACACTTATTTTGAGACAGAAGGACTATCAAATATCAAGCTTAGTGCCTTACATTACTAGCGGATATCAGCTTCTTTGTAGATTCTCTGAGTACGCGTTCATGCAGCGCCTTCGATTCAGCTCCAAAATCCCTCTCCGCGAGCTTTACAGAGTCGATTCCTGCTAACTTTGTGCCCTGCAAAGATGCATTCTTGAGAGATAGAGTTGCAAAAGCAAGTTCACTTGTGATGACTCCAGACCATTTGTGGACCGCCCGCTAGTGGATTAGATCAGTGCGCGTAAACTGGCCCAGATATCCACAGTTACATAAGGAAAACAAAGAAAGAGAATGTAATACCTTGTCCACTCTCCCCCTTTTCATCAACTCGGTTGGCTTTGGCCGAACTTCCAATAACATAGACGAGTCACAGTCATCTCGTTCCACAAATTTCAGTAACTCGCTGCAAATTGGAACAAATAACTTGGATGATTTCTTTCGTCTCTATGATTTTGTTAACTCAGTGAGGGGTAAAACGGTCATTTTTTGTCTTTCAAACTGTAGATTCAGAAGCAAAGAACAGTACATTTTTATCCGGACAGACAAAGTAAACCGCCACTTACCCTGACTTATCATAAGCAGCCCAGTACTCCTCCAGGCAATTAGATAACAGGGTCTGACTACAAATTAGATAGAAAATATAAGTTCGTAAAATAGAAAACATGTTACGATAAGTCCGCCTAATAAATTTCTAGTTTCTTATACTACCTCCGAAACAGAAATGAGAGCAAATCAGTATCCAACGGTCGTTGAGACGAACTGCTATAATGAGCAAATCCCGAGAAAACATCATAGCAAACCGTAAGAACTGTATAAAGAATTATCTCCTTCTCCGCCTGTATCGCATGTTGTCTAGACCTCCCGTCATATTGGAACTTGCATTTAAGCGGCGCATAAAAGTCGAGCCATCCAATTTCATCTATAACTACCTAAATCGACAGTATAAACATCAACACAATTCAACACTCGGGTTATTTAGCTAAATAACCTCCTCACAACTCTTTTTAAACATGCATTCTTGTGTATGGAACTAATCGCTTGTTTATTAGCAGCTTAATGAGCTTAATGGGACTTAAAACTTATTCCCTCAGCTATACACTACTGTTTGGTAGTGACTTATTGATATTGAAAGTGGTTTATTCAGTAAGCTTCTAGGGGGATCTTTATGTAGAAAGCCAAGTTTTTTCCACACCTGCCCTCAGAATTTAAAAAACATGCTCCTTCTCTATGAAAAAATAAAAACATGATTACTCCACACAATCCACACAGACAACTTTATCAAGTATATACTTAATGAAAAACCAACCAAACAACCCTAAACATTCTTCTCTTAAGCAATGACATTCTCAAACCTGTCAGAAGGTCATACAAACCTCGATGAAGAGTTGATACTTTGGTAGGGAGTTAAATTCGGGATGGATATACAGGCTGCCGCACTCCAAGTAACTGCAAAAGGTTCAAGATTTTCATAATCTAGAAGTGTTCGAACGACCAATTTCGTAATCTACCTGAGGAAGTCCTTAATCTGATCATCGATATCCTTTATATTCATTTCCGATAAATATAGTCTTGTTTCTCTTCCCAGATATGCAAATATCCCAAGAGTGGCTAAACTAGTCTCTTCAATCTATATCAAAAAATCATAATTACAACTAGCTTATCAGCCAACAGCTAACTTATCAGCTATCAGCTATAAGTAGGTAACAAGAATGGGAAGGACCTTGTTAATGAAGGCATGATTAGCTGTTATGACACTTTCTCTGTGAAACGCTACAGAAAGTTTTTCCTGAACGAGCCCGATCCAGAATTCCACGTCTTCTATATTCTTACTCGGCAGAACCTTTTTACCAAAATGTGAGAGAAAATCTTCTTCGAATCCGGCCTCAATTGCTAAGTGATGCAACTTATCGACTGATACAAGGTCACGCGATAAGTCCCTAAGTTCAACCAATGCATCGTCAAGCCATGCTGTAAATCGAGGACAAGAAAGACGGCCCGAACCCAACTTTCTGACTGCAGTACAACAACTTATAGCAAGGATGACTCCTGCAACACCACTGAATAAGTTTATGTTAAGGTTCATCCTATCTGGTGCATATGGGGTGGGTTTGGTACACCGACAAAACTGGACAGGAAGAGACTGGATTTGACTGACAAGAGTGAGGTAGACAGGTGAACGAGTTTTAGAAGGTTTTAAGATTTTAATTTAACATGGTATCTTAGTAATTTACGTATTTCGTTCATCTTCCTGATTTTTGTTTTACCTATCACTACAACAAAATAGATTTTATAGAACGCCTAAAATGTAGAAGCATCCCAAAAAATTATTTTATAGAGCTTAAAAGCGTAAAAGTGTTACAATAGGTTTATAGGACACTTTCAACGTTTTAACGAGTTATTTTAGGATGCTTTTAAAATTAAAGTGATATATTGACTATATTATACAATGTTTGAAAAAGTTGTCCTATAGACACAAGTGCCTTATAAAAAGATGAGTTTATAGGGCACTTCTCTAAAGTCTCCTATAAAAAAAAATAGCTGATAGGACACTTTATTTTAGAAAGGTCCTAAAGAAACTTGTTAACACGCCTAAAAACATCTTATAAACCTATTGTTACGCATGTGCATAGAATGTTTTATAATTTGGTCTTATAAACCTCAGTTCAATAAAGTATTTTATTAGGACGCTTACACAATCTAGGTGTACTATAAAACCAATCTTGTTGTAGTGTATTTTGGTTATTTTTGTCTGACTCAGTCATGTCCTGTCCCAGTCTAATTGTCACATCAAATGTGGACAAGTTTCTGTTCTGTCATGTCCTGTCCTAGTCTAATTGTCGCACCAAATGTGGGACAAGTTTCTGTTCTGTCTTGTCCTGTTCTGCATACCGACTTTTGTTAGCATACCTTCCAGCATATTCGACGGACCATTTTTTGAATAACGGAATGAATAATCCTGCAATCCGCGGAAGTTCCACCCTTCTAAACCACTGCACCAAATTGGGGTTCTTGGCATTCAATTGGCTTTCTACGAATTCGCCAAGAAATAATGTCTTCGAAGACAAACTGAAGTAGCAGGTTGAGGGAAGTTAGTTAAAGATCGGATAAATGGTCAGATAGTTGATTCGTATTTAACTTCACGGACCTTCCGCCTATACTTACATTTCATATACGGGACTGTTGCAACGTTTGTGAGAAAGAAATAACTCGACCTCAATCGCAGCTTTCAGTAAAGCATAAACTGCTACCTGTAAGAAATGATGATCATTATATATGGTTTATGAGTATGTGATGATCCTAAGGAGGCTAGAAGAAAAGATACGCGAATGAGCGTACAAAAGATCGGTAGTGTTAAGAGTCCCACATCGGTTAGACTTGGACCATTAGATACCAAACCTCGGCCAGTTACAGAATGTCAAGAGGGGCTTCAAATTGGTAGTGATAGTCACAGGTACTATCGCTACAAAAAAAAAATTGGTTTTATAGGACGCTTGAAATGTCTAAGCTCCTAATAAAATACTTTATAGGACCAAACTAAAAAACGTCTTATCTAAAAGTATTACAATAGGCTTATAGGACGTTTTTAGGCGTTTTAACAAGTTTTTAGAACGTTTTTAAAATTAAGTGTTGTGTTAGCTATTTTATACGACATTATTTGAAAAAGTGTGTTACAAAAATAGCTAATAGGATACTCTATTTTAAAAACGTCCTAAAAATCTTGTTACAATGCCTAAAAGCGTCCTATAAACCTATTGTAACCCTTTTAGAAAAGATGCTTTCTAGTTTGGTCCTATAAACTTATGTTGTATAAAATATTCTATTAAGATGCTTAGACATTATAGGCGTCTTATAAAACCAATTTTGTTGTAGTTTATGGTCTAACAACCGCACAAGTGAAAACAATAATATTTTACGATCTGGATTATCTTCACACAATATAAGGGTACCTTCACTTGTTCTCACCTTGTCTGATATCACCAACCCTATATCGTGAAACATATAGCTCACCTGATACGCAGTCCGTTTATGCCACGCGTTCACATCTACTCCGTTCCATGCATTCGAAAGCGGGGGACTTTTTCTTGTGAATTTTAGAGTTTGAATCGCGAGAGAAAAGCTTCTGGCGGATTCGTGCAATACCCATACGAGACAATTAATGCGGTTAAATTCCAATTCGTTTTTGTGCATCATACTTGAAGACGGTTCGTCTTCAGAAATGAAGTCATCTCTACCAGAAGATGCAATTGAGAACAAAGATTTAGATGAACACCAACTTAATGAAATTCTATGAGACGATGAGATGCATCGTTTAAACAGAAACCCATGTGAAGGATTATTCGTTGAAGAGCTACATTTTTCTTGCTGTTTCCTACTAAACTTGGACGAATAAGCTTTAGAAACCGCAGTGTCTTCTGATCCAGAAGAATCCCTGTGACATAAAGATGACTTAACGAACCTTATCATGCTGAATAGATTACAAATAAAATGCGTTTCAGGCCATTTGAAAGAACATGTAGAACCCCATTAGATTACTCTTCAAAAGAGACCTTGACGAGAGAAGGGGTTCCAATACATTGAAGTGAAATGGTTGAAGTCAAGCCAACGAGGGACTCCAATCCCCCCGCTCTCAACAAAGGCTAGACGGACACAAGTTGTCCTAGAGTGTCGAGAGAAGGCTAGACAAGTACAAATCGCCTTACAGGGTCACTCACTGAAGTGGTAAACTTGGCTCTGATACTATGTAAAAGAAGACACATTTCAACATATAACATGAAAACAAAGAGCATACAAATGCAAAGAAGTAAGAGAAGAAAGATAGAGCTTACAGATTGTATAAAGGGAGATTGGGGGATTGAAATGAGGCCATGGAGGGAGGGAGAAGGAGAAGAAAATGGTGGGAAAGAAGGGATATATATAGATATAGATATAGATATAGATATAGAGAGAGAAAGAAAGAAAGAGAGAGAAGGAGATGATTTTGAAGCGAACCCATCGAGGTAACAAAGAGAAAGACTCCTTTGAAATAGGTTAAATTAAAGTTCTTGATGAGTGATATTTATATTCTCAAATTTGTCCCTTTACAATGTTATAATTAATTTGTCTTGTTTTGTCATCTCCTATTTTATTCAATCTACATATAAAAACACTACCTAAAGTTTGGGTTAGGTCTAAAGTCAACTTTTTGAAAATGGGTAGCAAATCCTTGACTTTTTTGCTAAATAGATTTTTATCTGTTATTTTTTTTTACATATATCAGTATAAAATTTTCTTCTTATATTTTTAATATACAATTTGACCTGATTCTGACATAAAAAATGATAAATATAACATTACCTATTAAAAACAAGACCATTATCTTTTATATTACTTTATGCTTTTTATATCATAAATATTTGAAAACGTTTATCGTCAACGAGACTGGTAGCAAAGTTATTGAGGATTTTTGTGACCATTCTCTCGAGGTGCTCGGGATTAGTCGAGTTAGTTATCATTTGATTGTCGAAGATAAAAGGAAGTGAGATTGTTGGTTAAGTAATTATGATTGATTCGATAACTCCAATTGTTATCCTACCAAATCTTTTTCTTGTTATGGCAACAATGAATGTGAAATGTGTCTTCTTGTTATCCCACCAACCACTCAATGCCAAATTCTGTCAGATTGTTTCGATAACAATCTTCAAACTATGTTTTAATAATAAACAAACCCAAGTCTGCCGGCACCGGCACCATTGACTTTGACTATCCGAAATCCACTTCCGACTCAATCTGTACCCGTTTAGCCTCTGATGAATCATCTAATAGGGTTCAACATATACATCTGCTCGATACAACAATCTTAACATCATGAAGACGTAATTCCCTGAGGAAAAAGACTGTTTTGCATTACATATCGATACAAAAAGACTTTTTTTTCCCAACAGCCTTTACATTCACGCGTATAGGCTAGGCTGCTATACGACAATGATGTCATACACACGCAAGTTTTCGGTTGCGAAGTTCCCTTTTAGAGCGTAAAAACGAACACTAGAAAGTATTTACAGTTTTATATTCGTGTACCATACTCGATTACAGTCGTAATCGATTGGCTGCAGATTTGATATCTACTTGCTTATATCTATATCTAACGGTATCAGTTTTCCCTTTCGATGCAAGAAATATAACAGAAAGATCTCAGATACTTGAAGTCCTTCCTATATGCTGGCTTTTGGGGAAGATATAGTTGCTGAATTGGTTGGGAATCCTGATCCAGAATTGATTAAAATTGGTCTAGATGCATGGGGATGTTGAATCACTACTAGAATTGAGTCCTTCGAGATCCTATCCTGAGAAGAAGTTGGCTGCAATCCGCAGATTTAATGTCAATAAAGCTACAATTACTACTGAGTTCAATAACTCCAATCTGTTATGGTTGACCTTGATTTGAACACAACTTACCACTCCAATCTGCCATTCTCGGCTGCTAAAATCTTTGAAAGATGCTTCATCGAGTTCCTGAAATAACGATATGTTTGAATTTGGTATCTGAAAAGAACTTCAACTGTCTTCTAACAATGCATTAGTTTTCCTTTCTACGGAGAATTCTAAGGCACTGCTTTTTGGTTTTTCATCAAGTCCAGTATGTATAAAGTTATTTGTATGGATTAATCTGTCTGTATAGATTGGAAAGATTTTTATTTGGGAAGGTTTTTTCATAGAGGGAAGGAACGAGTATTTTAATTGGGAGTGGCAGGTTCGAAAAAAACTTGGCATTTTTATAAAGCTCCCCCTTAAAGCTTACTAGATAAGTCACTTTCTATCTCATTAAGCCACTACCGAATAGTCATGTTTAGCTGACTGAATAAGTCGCGAGTCCCACTCATTAAGCTGCTAACAAACAGACCCTGAGGTCACTTATCAAGGATACGAATAGACAATTACGAAGTCGACCATAATATAAGACATCATGAATGTGTCCATATCTAAAAGAAGCTGTGCCCTCCTCCATGTGTCAGATTTAAACAGAAAGGAATAAAGTTATAGCCATCATCATATAGTATAAACAGAAAGGAATAAAGTTACAGCCATCATCATATAGTATGCAGAGATCATACAAGGGCTATTTAGCTCAATGACCTTCTTCAGAAGCTCATTTTACAAAATGACCCTCTAGTGTATTCAAGGTTGTTTTATATCCAGGGAAGACTACTTAACAGCAAGAGTAGGTCAGAGGATGGTCATTCAGTTCATTTTTTTTTGTAGGTGGTCATGTCCCAAATTGAAAACTCATTTCAATGTCATTCAACCTAGATATCCCAGAATAGCTGAGAACAATGACACTTAGGGCATGTTCATTAGCAGCTTAATGAACTTAATGGGACTCACAACTTATTCGGTCAACTATACATGACTGTTTGGTAGTGATTTAATTATATAGAAAGCGCCTTATTCAGTAAGCTTCTAGGAGGAGTTTTATATAGAAAGCCAAGTTTTTCCAGGACTTGGCCCTCCCAATTAAGGAATATGCTCCTTTCATCTATGAAAAAGCCCTTCCAAACAAAAATCTTCCCAATCTCTAGAGACAGACATACAACTTTATCACTTTATCCGTACAGGATGGAATGGAAAACCAACAAAACATCCCCTAATATGGAGAAATTAACCTTGGTTAAATTTTTGAAGATATATGAACTTACAATGCTGTAGATGGGAGGAACAATTCTATTGCTTCTAGACTTGTGAGTTGGCATAACAGAGAATCGTGGTGCCAAGTCCTGAGACCGAAAAATCCATCTGTCACGATGGCAAACTATTAGCATGCCCAAAAACCGGAGAGACGACATTAACATATAAAAGACGGATGTAATCCATTCGAATGCAGTGTTACCATACCCGATATACAGAAAGATACAGAAATGTGCCCATTCACGAGCCAGTAGCTTCATCCAATAGTTTTCCACAGAACTGTCCATGTTGATGAAAATCTGAAATCCATATATGCTGAACTAATGTTCTTTCTCTAGTAGCCATATTGCAATAATCAAAACTATACATAGTAAGAAAATATGAAGTAAAGAAATTCACCGTGGTTTCTGCTATAGCTACTATATGCATTGCACCTCTGAATTTCCTGTACAGCAAAACAAGAAAAGCCAAAATTGGTTTCAATTACTATGATTTCTAAGTGTTCATGCCATGAAAAGGATGTAGTCATTGTGAGAATGTGTGGAACCGTCAGATCACTCTCCAAAAGAGCCCTTGGGGAGAGAAGGGAGACTCCAACATATATTATAAAAGAGAAATTTTCCAAGTCTAGCCGCTCTAACACACCCCCTCCAACTGAGATGTCCAAGAATGTTGAGTCCCGGGCAAAGATGCCCTAGATGGTAGACCTTGGCTCTGGTACCATCAGATCAATCTCCAATAGAGTCTTTGAGAAGAGAAGGGAAGTTCCAACATATATAGAGAAGAATTTGTCCAAAGTCTAGCCTATGTGGGACTCTGTCATTGTGTATGAACTAAAGAAATGAAAACAGAAAAGAACTGTGCCAGCTGAAATGAAAACAGAAAAGAACTGCTAGCTGGCGCATACTTGAACATAAGGTATTTAGTGTAGACAGCATCATGCATCTCTTGGACATCTTCATCCTCTATAAAATTCAACTGCTCACTTAAGAGTGATAAGTTCTGAGTAATATGATTAAATATCACAAAGAATATGAGCAAATAGTCGAGCACCAGAAGGAACTGCATGATTCATTCAAAGTATTAGCATCTTGAAAATGAATTGTCGTTATAATAGAAGTTAATGTGACAATATGTGGAACCCTTATATCACTCTCCAAAGGAGTCCTGGAGGAGGAAGGGGAGGTTCTAACATATATACCGGAGAAATGGTCCAAGTCTAGCTGATATGGGACTCCAATAGTAAGAGAAGCTGCAAGTGTTTTTTATTGCTAAACATCAAGAAAACTTACTGAGAAGTAAGGTATAGAAGCTCTGTGACCAACAAGAATCAGATAGAAGACACAACCAAGTACAGCCATGGCTCGACGCTCAGGTACTGAAAGACGCTCAGAAGTGATACAATAGCCGTGGGAAATCAGCAAAAATGACACAATCGAAGCTGTCTCAAAGAGCAATCCAGTTACATATACTCCAAATGACATCCACAGAGAGCATGTTTGGTAATAAAAACATGAATACCTGCAAGAGTATATGATTTGAATTGATTTTGGAAACACATAAATGTTACAGATAATCTTTCCTTTCAGAAAAAGAGAGGGCTAAAACATATTACTTTACTTGTATGAATGTGGAAAATTCAAGTTTTATTATCCTCCGCCACTGTATCACCAGAAAAGGTCAATTGAAGAGAAGCCTGCACCATGTGTTGGATTTTATTGTGGAATAGTTAAAAAAGTCCAACAATAGTGCTCCGATACAAGCTATATATTGCCTTGTATCCTAGGATTTTGTAACATGAAGAGAGAGTTCACAGGATACAGAAGTGAGAGAGAAAAGAGAAAAAGTTCGGCTGTACATTTGGGCAAAGCACAACCGCTACGTTTTTCTTATTTCCGGAGTTTGAACCATGGGATCGTCATGGTTTTTCACGAGTCATGACATCTTTATCCACATTCTCAATGGTGGAAATTGGTTTTGGAGATCTGTAAGTCATATTTTACTGTTTGACAGATTGCAATTTTTCTGGCTGATATTTCTGATCTTTTCTTTTGGTTTGATTCTATACTTCTTGATGATTTGTTCCAAGAGCATGATGATTTTTTTGTGCCTCTAGTTTTAGCCGGAGAAAGACTTTTGTATTGTTTATTGGTGGTAGTGGACTTTAAATGGCCTAAGGTCCCGGTTTTACTCTAGCGCCTTGAAAGGTTGCTTGTTTATGATTTGGGGGGTTGATTATCATCACATTTAGTATACCCTATTTGTTTGCATTCACAAAGGTTCATATAAGTCGGGAATCCAGCAAAGGAAGAGGCGGAACACGGCCATTGTAGTCCAGGGGCCGAAATATAAGAGTATCTCCAACATATTCTCCAAAATGGAGAAACTGGAGATTTTACGCATATTTTTGTTCCACGGGCTTCTCCAAAATGGAGAAAACATAAGAAAAGGTGTAAATTTCTCCAAATATGAAAAACACCCCATAAATGATTACAATGAAAGAAACATTTTTTCACTATATTCATACCAATAGGAATCTTTGATGTTAAAGGTTTATGAGTAAATAGATATTCAAATTATTTAATAATATAATTAATGTTTTAGTCTTCAAAATAGAGAATCTATTGGAGATAAATATAACTTTTTTTTAAGATTTTGAGTTATAATTATTGATTTTGGAAAAAAATTGGAGAAACCGCTTGAATTGCTATAATATTGCAAAAATTCATAAATCCATATGATACGTTTTTGGACTATTAAATAGTAGAAAAGAGTGGTTAATGTAAGATTAAAACTCGAAAGATTTAAACTATCAACCGAAAAATAGTAATACCAACTTAAACATCGGGAAACATGATTTCTTTATATTTAACAAAACTAATATTTACATATAATTAAATATTAATAGTTTATTATAAAGTGAATAGGAAGAAAAAAGATTTAAACCACAGGGGTGGTGTCCGAATGTTTTGAGCTTGACTCCAAAAATCAAAAGTGCCTGGAGGTATCAGGTTCAAATCCAAGGAGGAATAAAAATCCTTTTTTGGCCATGGAGGTTCAAATGTTGTGACTCCGAGCTACTCGCAAAGTGGGTGGTCGTCCTGGGATTAGTCGGCTCGCATAACGGGTTGGATATCCAGATTAATATAAAAAAAGATTTAAATGCAAGGGATGGGTTTCGAAACCATGACCGCAAAGATATTACCAATTGAGTTGCTTATCATGTGTATCATTCTAAGTTCTACAACAATAATATATGTGTTTAAAAGTGGGGTGGCCATACAATTGAACAGAGTAATCGATTTCAGTTTTGAAATGATAGAACATTCAATTCCCAATTCCAAAACCTCAAAGGATCCCTCCCAAAAGGACCAAAACACAGTCCTATGAGCAATCGCCTAATTCATGAATCATGATGCATAATCACTGTCTCCTGCTAGTCCTATCTTACAATTAAACATCTCTCAAGATACGTTATTAACTAATGTAAGATACGTTATTAACTAATGATCGATGGTTTAAGAACATACCAGAAGAAAAAGGAAAAAGCAAGTTGCAAAGCTTTAACACAAGGAACTGACGCAAGCGTCCATTGTAAACTATTCACCTGCTCTAATTACCATCACAGAAACAGCACAAAATTAAACAAAATTGAGATGAAGAAATGAATAGACGATGTAAGATGTGGATAAATCGAATACATGAGAGAAGAAACGAGAGTGAATATGACCTGAAAATGACGGTTGATGTAGGTGTTGATGATCCAGCAAGAAGCGAAAACGAGCCAAACGGAGGTGAAGGAGGAGTAAAGATAGGGAAGCGGCCAGTACGCTTCGTTAATGGACGAATTCGATGCCTCCATTGATGCAATAAACAAATGAAGGTTTTAGCAATTGGGGAATTTGGAGAATTGATGAAGGTTTATATATATATATATATATATATATATATATATATATATGTATGTATGTGTATGTATATACGCGCGCATTTCAGAATCAAAACTCTCTCTTTTGTTTCCTTTTCCTGCTCATGGTTGGGGTGGTGTTGGGGCGGTTGGCCTAATTAAACTGACGTACCTCTTTTTTTATTTCTTTAAATTATTATTTATTATTATGTCATTTTCCTCTTTTACCCTTCAACAACATTTTTTCCCTTTGACCGTTTGACCCACGGTACCAGGAGAATGATCCGAAATTGGAATATGAACTTGAACCGAATCGAAAATAAGGTATTTGTGTAAAATTCGAATGTCCTTAAATTCTGTAAATCCAAAACCTGAATTTTGGGGAATACATGGGTTTCGGATTAGGTTTGATTTTTGGTCACCAGACCTGTATGAAAACCTGAAATATATATATATAGGGGCCTAATCACCAAATTTATAAATTTCCTAATTTATCTATTAATTTGTGGTTAATATTGGTTCTCACAGTTACCACAAACAACTCAGTTCTCCCTTGAATAGGCCCCTATATATATATATATATATTATATTATATAAATAGGCGAAAGATCGTGAAAAAATGGAAGTTATGGTCAGAATCCTAAAAAGATATATGAACTTTTGATCACTTTTAATCTCATGTCTACTCATAAATTGTGTTTTAGAAGGGAATTTCATAGTGTATCTCAATGCACCTCATCAATGTTGACATTCAATTAAGATTTATCAAATGATGGAGATCTCTTCTTAAACTTTTCACCATAATTTTCCTTCTCGTCGAAACCCAACCCTATGTAAGTATATTTATTTATCTAATTATCTTTTGAAAATCTTAGTCGGTCATAGTGTTTTATAAAATCTAACCCTATTATTTGTTTCATTGATACTCTCAATTGATTGAATCCATCCTCAAAATCGATTAAATATATATATATATATATATATATATATATAATTTTTGCATTATTTATACCTGAATCCGACCGACCTCAACCCGGAACTCGACCAACCCGATCCGAATCAATCCGAAACTAGAAATTTGAGGTCTGGTTTCCTTATCTGAAATCGATCGGGTTTTTAGTTTGCCCATCTGACCCGTCCGATGCACACCCCTGGATGATATCATGCAAAGGTATTCAAATAAGAAACACAAAAGAAATATATTTATGTGAATTGTTGGTAAAGCAAAAAAAATCTATTTGAAAAATGGAGATGTGAACTAATGTTCGTTAACCTACTTTTTTACCAATTATTCACATATGAATATGCATGTGTTAACCTACGTTTTCTTTTAGCAATGATTCACAATTGAATCATTTATTCTTACTTTCTGAATCATTTTGTCTTTCTTATTTGAACATCCCTGTAATCCACTATGGGTATCAAAATATAATCAATTTTTGTCTTTGTTTTTTGTTTTTGTAAAACCAACTTGTAAATTTTTTTGATTAACCTGGATATCCAACTCGTTATACGATCCGACTAATCTCAGGGCGACCATCCGTTTTGCAGGTAGTCCGGAGTCACTGCATTTGAACATTCGTGACCACAAGGAGATTTTTTATATTCCTCCTTAGATTCGAACTTGGGACCTCCAGACATTTTGACCTTTGAAGCCCAAGCTCAAACCAATCAAGCACCACCCTTGTGGTTCCAACTTGTAAAATTTGTATTTTGGAAATTCAAAACGAGCCATCGTTCCTATTTCGATGAACATTAATCTAGCCACCGGGTCCCTTAACTGATAAAATCAATCTTTTTGAAGGAAAGATGAAATCGAAGTCGGTTTCATTTTACCGCATCATTCCAGTTTGAAAACATCATATAACCTTTGATCAGGACAAGTATGAGACGGGTAATTGAGAACGCACATTATAACTTAAGGAAGGATGACATGGATTTAGAAGGTTGGCACAGGGTCGTGACAGTTACAAAAGAACAGTCTTTGTCTCATCTTCATTCATATGTACTGATCGTATTTACATGAATTTTAAAATACAATAATTTTATTACATGCAAAGTTATAAAAAAAACATATAATAATATTTTGACATTCTTTACAAGTACTAAAATAATAAATGTGATGTTTATTTTTTAAAGAATGAGTTAGATATTTATTTAATGAAAAAAATGCAAAGATGATGGGGAGGTGGTTGTGAAGTGGTCATGCGATGCAACATAACCACTCCCATCGCCAATTAATTAATTAATTAAAACTTATATAAGGAAATTATAATCTTAATTATATATATATATGTGTGTGTGTGTGTGTGAGAGAGAGAGAAGGAAGCAAGCATAAGCAGAAAATTGCTTGTTTTGCTTACCTAAGATACAAGAACCCAACTCAAAACATTTGTTCACCAAACTCACTTCCATTCTTCATTTATCACCTAGTTTTATCCATCCATACATATACATATGCATACACACACATATACATATATATATATATATATATATTTGGGATCACATGAGACCAGCCTATTTTCCTGAGACCCGTGATACCAACTTTTTACACTTGAAACTTCACAGCAAAATGCTGCGGAGGTAACCTTCATAGTGTTTTTGCTGTGAAGGTTCGACTTTTTTAAACTTTTACAGTGTTTTTGCTGTGAAGTTTCAAGTGTAAAAATGTGGTCTCACGGGTCTCACGAAAACAGTCTGGTCTCATGTGGAACCAACCTTATACATATATATATATATATATATATA
>NC_037530.1:38434226-38495168 GCF_001531365.2 Cynara cardunculus var. scolymus
TGAATGAGGTTTTCACGGTTTTTACAAATTGGGTGGTTTTTATTTGAACATTCCCATATATATACATACATACATACATACATACATACATACATACATACATACATACATATACACATAAAGTGTTGAAAAGAACCACTAGATCAACACTAATGAGGTAAACTAGATCAATGCCCTTCTAAAACACAATTTATGGGTTTTGTTTTGGGATTAAAAGTGATCAATGGTCCAAATCTCTTCTTACACTAGTAATCGTAACTCTTATTCTCACATGATTTTTCGACTATATATACATACATATATATGAGCTTAATCAATTAAGAACCTCATATATTGTGATAACTGTGAAAATTATTACCATAAAGTATTGTTTCATATTGTTGTTGCCATCTAAAACTAGAATTTAAAATATTGATTAATATATATTTGTTTCACAATGTATTTGGTTCATAATATGAAACTTTAAGTTGTACTTTTTGTTTTACAAACACATTATAGAAAATACATATGAAACAAATTGTGCAAGTATCTGATCAATTCTTATTGATATGTAATTTTTAGTATCACATCAAAGATGATATAAACATTATGTTTGTACTCTTACTTTGACTCTATTCTCGTTTCAACCTAATCCTTTACATACATACATACATACATACATACATGCATACATACATACATACATAACTTGTTACCATATCGATGGTTGCATTAATTCTTGCAACATTTGAGGGGAAACACACACAAAAGATGATTTAGGTAAAACAAGAATTAGGGGCGGGACCTATTAAGGTCCAAACAGGATTTCACATATTCGATCAGCCAATTTTCGTAAGTAATTTTGTATGAAAGGTATATCCGTTAAACTTTGAGGGTGCTCCATTATATTAGAAAATTCAAGGAATATCAATCACAGAACTGAAAGGATTCATCGAAATCAATCAAAAAACTTAAAAAATTCTCTTAAAATGGAGGAATTTGGCTAAAAGCATATTGGACGACTTTACGAGCCTTGGATCCACCTTAATTTTGCACCCGTTCGACAAAAATTCTGGATCCACCACTTCGTATATAATAGTCGAAGCTTTGTATTTTCACATTATACATTATTCACACATCTATATTTTAATTTAACCACATTTGTAACAAAAAAGATAAAATATCTCTATATAATAATTAAAAAAACAGAAAATTTTATTAAACTAAACTGAAATATAACAAATTCATATGATAAATCAATTTTAATTATAATACAAATAACTATATATATATATATATATATATATATATAGACTTGGGATCATGTGAGACCAATGCTTTTTCGTGAGACCCGTAAGACCAATTCTCAACCCTTGGATTAGATTTACAGCCGTCAGATCCGAACATTTATAAACGCCACGAGATTTCTCAATAATTACAAAATTGCCACCTTGTAAGTTTTAACCATTAGATCGTTATCATATAAAGTTGATCAATGAACATGAATTGGTCTTACGGGTCTCACGAAAAACCTTTGGTCTCACGTGAACCCAACCCTATATATATAAGTGGGCTATTTCTCTTCTTGGGCTAAAGTTTGTAACAATTTCATTAGCCCATAACCTTGGCCCAATTGGATCAGGGGTTGAACCGTTGAATTTCAATTAGAATGAAAGTTACGGTAAAAAAGTAGTAACAAGAGATCTTCACTCTTAAACCAATTATAATTACAGAGAAACACAAGATCAACACTAATGAGATACATTGGATCAATTTTCTTCTAAAACGTAATTCAAGGGTTGGTTTGAGATTAAAAGTGATCAAGGGTTCAAATGTTTTCTTACACTCCTCATATTAACTCTTATTCTCACACGGTCCTTCGTTATTTGATCAAACATATATACATCAAATCTGCTTTCAAATTGAAAGTTTCAGTACGAAATTAAAATCGATTGTATTTTGAAAAACCTTTTATTCATCGCTTACGTTTTACTTGATGGGAGCATATTTAACAAACTCTTTATTATTTTTTTTAAAATAGGGACGTTTACAGCCCGGTTTGCACGGTTAAACCACAAACCAAATCATAATGATGGCTTAGAAAAT
Organism: Cynara cardunculus var. scolymus; assembly: GCF_001531365.2. Lineage (NCBI taxonomy): Eukaryota > Viridiplantae > Streptophyta > Magnoliopsida > Asterales > Asteraceae > Cynara > Cynara cardunculus. The sequence continues at coordinate 38,436,312 of NC_037530.1, forward strand.
TTTCAAACCGAATGATTTGACAACAACTGACCAAACCAGTCGAACTAGACCATAAAAGGACAGTCTGGTCTGAACGGTTTGAGCCTCTTATGGGATTTAAATTTAAAAAAATATGACATCTATATCTAAAATGAAATTTCTGTCAATATAACACTAATCAAAAACAGTATACCAAATTACAAACATCAAGCAAATGAAAAAAACATGACCAAATCAATTATATGAACTTAAAATGTTTAATATCTTATATTATTGAATAATATATATGTATACACTATATATACATATAATTATATATATGATATACAAATTTACAGAAGTAATGCTTTTAGATGATGACACGTCTTAGGAGTGCTAAAAACCTGACCAAATCAATTGAACCCAACGTAAAAATAATATAATTCAAAGCAACATGATATTATTTGAGTTGTAAAATCTTTAAATCGCATGCATTTGACAGGAATCAGGTTTGGTCATTTGAACCCAACTCAACTTGATAGACCAAATATCTTTTTACTTCTTGAATTTAATATGATTGTTAAGTCCCTATTAATATGTGCATTAGACAATTAGACCATCATGTATCTTCTTCATATACACATATTTTCAATCTCTTCTCTGTCTTTATATAACTCATTCGTATATATGTTCAGTAAATGGAAACATATATTTGCAAATTGAGAAAAGTAATTGAATGTGATATAATTAAAATTTAAGTAGTATGGATAAATTGTATCAAATGATTGATAATTTACAAAAAAACTATGAGCAGATAAAACAACATATTCAATGTTAGAAAAATATTTTGACATACTAAAGTATCAATTCGACTAACCCAACCAACCCATACGGTTTGGGTTGGGTTGAGTTGCACTTTGGTTTGAGTTGGATTAGGTTGAGATTTTTCAAACCACAAACATTAGGTTGGGTTGTTCAAATATCTTCAACTCAACCGTTAACACCCTAACACATTACACATGTTACATATGAGTTTCAATATTTCAATATAGAATCAAAAGCGTTATAATTATTTGTTTGAATTCACGATATATTAATAGAAAATAATGATGTTTTTTCTGTTTTAAGAGTCGATTCAACGGAGAATAATGATGACATTTTTATTGCATTAAAACCCGATGTATTTGACGCCCCGAAGACGAAATATGTTCGCATAAAAAATGAAAAACGAACGCTCAACAATGAATTGGTTTTAAAGGACATATGTCTTATCGAACGACTAACTCATCCAAAAAAGAGTAGCAAATTAAGTTGTACCATGGGACCCGTCCCCTTTATACCAGAGAATAGGCATGTGAATGGTTTGGATCGTTTAATGATTTGATATGATTTGATTCATGAATGAATCGTTCAATTAATATGAATCTTGATTGAACCCATAATTCAACGAAAAATTGACTCAAATAATTATATTCCACCAACCAAATTAACTTTCTAATTGTTTCTTTCCGAATTTTATCTAAAAGTCACTAGGTCCGCAATACCTAAGTCCCACTAAACAACAAAAAATCAACGTTTTTAGGCCAGGACCGTAACCACCAGTCCGCAACTATTACGGATTTGGTATTTTTAATTTAAATTAAACCAAACAAATCCAATATGTCTTGTTAGAAAATAAGTTTTAAACAAGGTTTTAAATGGCGTGAGGTGTAGCTTGACGGCGAGATCAAGCCTAAAGTCTTCCTAGTTACGGCGAAACCATGACCTTTTTCAAAACGCGACTAAAGGCGGTAAATTTATATAGAGAGAGGGGCTCATTCACAAGAGAACTGATTAGTTTGTGATAACCGTAAGATTCAATCTCAATCACAAATCAGAGGTTAAATTATGATATTAATAATTTTGGTAATTTTAACTTCAAATATTAATTAAGGGCATTTTAGAGATTTTATAAATATCCTTTCTCATCTCTCCTCTTTCGTCTCTCCGGTGAATCTTATTCGGCGAACCTTATTACAACGAACCTTATTACGACGAACCTTATGTGAACACAAGGTACACACTGTGATATCTACAAACGATATTCACTATGATACCAGATATACATACAAGATGCACAATGTGATATCCTATGTAAACCAATGAACATAACGAAGAAAATACATTGTGATACACGTGAAACATTGTGAACGTTATCACTATGATACACTTTGATTCATAAATGTCTTAAAAATACGATGTATATTAGGTAATTGATATACTAGGTAACTAATTTTAATTAAATATTCCTTCTAAAAATTTAATTAAATATATTGATTCGTTGTCAGAAATAGAATTATTATATTACTCTTTTAGCTTATTTAAAAAAACATCTTTAAATATCTCAAGCTATTGGTTCACATTGGATCTTACGATTACTATATACAAACCAGTTCTTATTTGATTAGGTCTCTATATATGTGTGACACACACCCTTTTAGCTTATTTAAGTAATATCCTTAAATAAGATTTGCAATTTATTTGGTCAACCATACATGACTGTTTAATAATGACTTAAGAGAAGCCATGTTCTTCGAAACATGTCATTCCCAATTAAAAAAAAAACATGCTTAATCCATTTATGAAAAACCCTCCCAAACAAAAACGTTCTTAATCTATGGAGATAGATTAATCCACACAGACAACTTTAGTTATACAGGACTTAATGGAAAACCAATCAAACAATCCCTAAATAAAATATTTTTTGGGTATGAAAAGTATACGTATTAAACTTTAAGAAGTGCTTTGCAATATTAGAAAATATAAGAGACGTCAACCAAAAACTGAAAAAGTCTCTCGAAATCAACCAAAAAACTGAATACACATTGTGTGACCTTGCGGGCGTTTGGTTCATCTTAAATGTACACTCGCTCGATAAAAATCTTGGATCCGTTTTCCAGTTTTTTATTAGCAAATAATTATTTTTTTAAGAAAATCAAACAGCTCTATCAGGTGGGTTCATGCCGATGGAATATTACGTACAATTAATCATGGCAGTAGCCAGCCTACCTAGCTAGATATATGATATAACGTTGGTGTAACCCTCCAAACTAGCATCAATGGCTCCTCTTATGGCTTCTTCCTCCTCCTCCGCCACCGCCACCGCCACCGCCACCGCTGGTTCAACTCAATCGGATTCCTCCGTTTTACAACCCAGGTCTTGCAAGAGATCACGACATTCCAATCCCGAAGATCATTTTCCGGTGTACCGGGGAGTTCGACTGCGAAGATGGGGTAAATGGGTCTCTGAGATAAGACAACCTCGTCAGAAATCTCGCATTTGGCTCGGGACTTTTTCCACGCCGGAGATGGCCGCCAGAGCTCACGACGTCGCCGCCTTGTCCATCAAAGGCAATTCTGCCATCCTTAATTTCCCACACCTCAAAGACTCTTTGCCACGTCCAGCTTCCGTTTCTCCACGTGACGTCCAAGAAGCCGCCGCGAAAGCAGCCACCATGCAACAGTTTTCGTCTTTTTCGTCGGAGAGTTTGGGGCAACCGCCGTCGTCGGATGTTTCTATGTTGTCTCCGGCAGCTGATAGTAGTGTCTCCAGTAATCCGGTGGATGATCAGCTGGGCGAAATCATTGAGTTACCGAGCCTAGATGGGTTTTTTGAGTCGTCGTCAAACGAGTTGATAGTTGAGACGGTGGATGGGTGGATGTATCCGTCATGGGTGGTGGCTGAGACTGATGGTTTTCCGGTCTAGTTATCCGGCCACCAGATGGCACGTAATTGATTCCATTAATATGAAAGTTATTGAAACCATCATATCCCTTCTATTTTGTTCGCCAAGTCACACACATATAATTATCACGCTAGACCGGCTTGTTTTCGTGAGACTTGTTTTCGTGAGACTGTGAGACCAATTTTTTAGACTTAACTTCACAACAAAACGTTATAAATGTAATATTTATAGCGTTTTTGCTGTAAAGGCTCGGAGTTTTTTTTATCTTCACAGTGTTTTGCTATGAAGTTTCAAGTGTAAAAAACTGGTCTCACGGGTCACACGAAAACAGTTTGGTCTCATGTGCACCCAACCCAAGTATAATAATTTACATAGAGAGTCCGGTTCATACAAAAATGATACGTATTTAAGAAAACAAGAAAATGGTCGAATTAGATTTTACTCTGATATCAAGTATAAAATCACATGTGATTCACACGACTTTACTCTAAGCCAAAGTTGCCCACGCCCCCTTTTTTGCCCGTTAATGTAAAATCACATGTGATTTTGTACTTAATTTGACCATTTTCTTAATTTTTTAAATAGTTATCATTCTCGTCTGAATATATCCCCCCCTCTCTCTCTCTATATATATATATGGAAGGATCACACGACAATTTTAACTATTGAAGAGAATACGAAAACGGCCAAATCACGTGCATTAATCACATGTGATTTTACATTAACGGTCAAAAAGTTAAATGTGTGGGTGACCCTATGGCCGCGTATTCCAGGTCGTGGGGCAAAGTTGCGTGAATCACATGTAATTTTGTACGTGATGTTAGTGTAATACGTTCTCTTATTCTCTTAAATAAGTATCGTTCTCGTTTGAAATCTCTCTCTTTCTCTCTCTCTCTCTATATATATATATGAACTCTCTCTCTCTCTCTCTATATATATGTGAACTCTCTCTCTCTCTAGGAAAACAATATGAAAGAAAGATATTTAGGGGTCGTTCAATTACCAAACGCTTACCGGGTTAATTACCGAGTGAGCATGAAAATGATCGAAAATCTTATTCAGTTAAATACATGACAACAACCGAGGTTCTTACCCAGTAAGTGAGTTTTAGGGGGTCATTTACCAAACGCTTACCGGGTTAATNAGTGAGTTTTAGGGGGTCATTTACCAAACGCTTACCGGGTTAATTACCAATTAAGCATGAAAATGATCTAAAATCGTATTCAGTTAAATACATGACAACAACCGAGGTTCTTACCCAGTGAGTTTTAGGGGGTCATTTACCAAACGCTTACCNTGAAAATGATCTAAAATCGTATTCAGTTAAATACATGACAACAACCGAGGTTCTTACCCAGTGAGTTTTAGGGGGTCATTTACCAAACGCTTACCTGGTAAGAGAAATTACCTCACTTACCTTATCATGTAACATTCTCATCCATCAAAATGGATTGCTGGTAAGCGTTTTAAACCCAATAAGCGCTTATCGCGTGAGTCTTTTTTACTAACTTACCGGGTAAGACTCTCAGTCCTTGTTATGCCTCTTACCAGGTAGGATTCTTGTTTCATGTCATGCTCAATCAGTAACGTAAGTGATATCGATAAGCTTTTACCTAGTAAGCATTTAGTAAACGACCACTTACTCGGTTAGCACTTATCGGGTAAGAAACACTTGCAAACAATTCATTTTGATAGGCAAGAGTATTACCTAACAAGGTAAAAGAGATAGTGACTATTTTTTTGATTAACTTGGATATCCAACCCGCTATGTGAGCCGACTAATCCCAAGGCGACCATCTGCTTTGCAGATAGCCCGGAGTCACCGCATTTGAACCTCCGTGGCCACAAGGGGATTTTTATTCCTCCTTGAATTTGAACCTGAGACCTCCTGGTACTTTTGACCTTTGGAGCCAAGCTCAAACCAATCAGGCACCACCCTTGTGGTTGAGATAGTGACTCTTACCGATACACCTAACGAAAGTAATAAACGACACGACAGATTGATTTCTCGTCATTGTGCTTCATAACCAAACACCTAGCCTCAATAGGTGGATATCAAGTTCAACTTCTTCATTAGATTGGTTTTCTCAACCGATTACTTCAATTAAATAGCTAAAAAGTCATTATGAAGGATTGCGAGCTGTATGAATAACATGATTGTCTGATTCACAGGTTATGTCTAGATCAATAACTGAATGAAATATGACTGTTAAGTAAGTGTTTTAAGTAAATGGTCTGAATAGCAGAAAATTATCATTTAATGTTGTTTGATTTAGTACTAAACAAAAATCAGCTATTTGATAAATATTCCGACTACTTTATAGAAATTACAATCTAAACATATAAATAACGCACATTTCAAGGACTTTTGTCCATCCTCAAACACTGATTTAATCTTTACATATTCTGATACCATAATTTCAGCTTAATTTTTATGTCTTTTTAAAGGAAAATTACATAGGAAATGCTACTTCATTGGTCAACTCCATTAGGCAACTTGGTTCATATGTCTATATAAATCAGGCCCGAATGCAAGTAAAATTAGCTCCGAAATTTTTCGGATTCTGTTCAAAAACTCATATTTAACATGTTAGTAGGCAGCGTTGCACATTTTATACCCCTACTCAATAACATATAGCTCGTATAAGAGGGGTATGAATAAACTTGACCTATAAAAAGATATTTAAGGGGGTGTTTGGGATTGCTTATTTGAAACAACTTATGTTTTTTCTACAAAAGTATTTATCAACTTATTATAAGTCCAAATGATTTAACTTCTTCAAAAACTTTTTATTACCGGTTTGACACCGGTATAAATTATTTATCCAAACACTTAAAAATGCTTATTACAGATGTCACATGTAATAAGTCAATAAATTATTTTTATAAGCAATCCCAAACAACCCTCGATATATATAATTTACAAAATATTCATTTATTTATTCAAAAGTTTATATTTCGTCGCATTTAAATAAAATATGTTTTGAAAATAAATAACCTGCTAAAATGGAACCTATCTACAAATCATCCTCCAAAAAGTTCACGCCGGCCAGAACTCCGGCCTCCCTTCTGTTCCTCTGCAAATTTACAGAGCAATTTCATCTTGAACAGGAAGACTGCTCGATTCTTTCTGGTGCATTGCTGAGTGCCGACTGGTATTGATTGAGGATGGCGGCATCATGAGGTATAAAAAGCCCTAATCTGCTCCGGCAAAACCCTAGCCTAAGCACTGGACTCGCTTTCTTCAATCAACACAGTAACGTAATACGGTCGTTCAATCTCTCTCTCTCTCTCTAGTTTTTGTACTCAATTTCCATGGCATCTCATTGTATTCCCGCTTCATCGTTGTTCCCCCCAATTTCCTTATCACGTCGACTACAATCTCGAAGAATTAGATACTCAGCTAACGTTAATTCATCAATTACATGTCATCATTGTAACTTAGAAACTGAGGAAGAATCAAAAACTAAGAAAATTGCGTTGAATTTGCTCCAAATCTCTGTAACTTTAACAATAATATCAGCTTCGCTACCCCAGCCTGTATTAGCAGCAAAAGTTTCGCAAAAAAAGCGTTCTCCAAAAAAAGTGGATGCATTAACGCCCCAAGAGTGGAATAAATGGTCACAAGGGCTACCTGTTGTGGCTAAACGAATTCCATATACTGATATTTTGGATCTGAAACGCGATGGAAAGCTTAAGCACATAATTAAACCCCCTGGTAAAGGGTTGAAGGAAAGGCCTGTAGTTGTTTTAGCCGTTTTAGAGGATTCGAAGGTTGCTAGAGTTGTGGTGCCATCGGTAGAGAGTGATAAAAAGTTTTGGGAATCATGGGATGCATTGGAGATTGATTCGATATGTGTTCAAGCGTATACTCCCCCAGTTAAGATGCCAGATGTACCCCGTCCCTTTTTAGGGTTTTTATCGAGAGTACCTTTGTGGATGTATTCAATTGTGAAGCCGAAACCACAGTCAAAGAAGGTGTTGGAGTTGAGGAAGGCAAGGGAGGAGCTGAAGAAGAGTCGGATTAACGAAATGTTGAATAGGAAGAAAGAAGTGACAAATATGGAGAAGGCAAAGAGAGCACAGAAGAAGATGGAAGAGAGGAAGAAGAAGATGGACGAACAAAAGCTTAGAAACGAGCAGTCCATACAGTTAGCTCGTGGTAAATACTACCGTGGGTCTATCATGTGGAGGAAACTGGCTGGTGACTCCAATGTTACATTGGGCGTTGGCTTGTTGTTTTTTTTCCTATTCTACAAGACTGTGGTTTTAAATTATAAGAAGCAGAAAAAGGATTATGAGGATAGGTTGAAGATTGAGAAAGCCGAAGCCGAGGAGAAGAGGAAAATGAGGGACTTAGAGAGGGGGATGGCAGGACTTGAAGACGATGAGGAGGAAGAAGGAAAACAGGGTGAGGATAACCCCTACATGAAGATGGCTGCACAGTTTATGAAATCTGGTGCTCGGGTTCGCCGTGCAAAAAAGAAACTTTCTCAGTACTTAGAAAAAGATGTGGATGTGAAGTTCACAGATGTTGCTGGGCTTGGGAAAATACGACTTGAGCTGGAGGAGATTGTGAAGTTCTTCACACATGGGGAAATATACCGCAGGCGAGGAGTCAAAATACCAGGTACACCTATCAGATTATGTTAGATTAGCGGCTTTTGGATTTTGGCTAACATTGTGTGCCTTGGATATAAATGTTCAATTGCTCGTGACTAAAAAAACTGTCAATTTCATATGCTTATGTTTCGATGGTAAGAGATTGGAGGAAGGCACATATTATTTTCTCATTTCAAAGAATACCTCCCACTTAATGAGAATGTTAACAATCTTAACTTTTTATATGTTGGTTGTGCGGGTCGCTTGTGTTCTGCTGTGATTTATTATCTGTATGGCTACATTCGAAGCATATCATGTTGCTGAGAGATTTCAGATCCATACATCAGGTGTTACCATTATCTGAGACTATTGACAATGCCTTGAAAAGCATCATACTGTACTATGCGCCCCTACTATGGATTCGAATAGGAACAAAAACCAAATTGCATTCTGAAGGAACCTTCAAGCTGTTGCATTTGTGTTGCTTCGAAGTTACATGCCTTCTTATTCTGCATACTTAGAGCTAATAGTTGTAGTGTTGATAATTTCGGCTGTGTTGGCCTCTATAACAGTTATGTTTGTCTCAAAAATTGATTCTCTTATGAAATTGTTCTAGCAAATACTGTATTGGTACTCTAGAAAATGGGTGACCTTCTAGAGCTTGATCGTCTAAGCAAGGATTAAGCGGATGACTAAGGGGACACATGATTCATCTTAATACGCAAAAGATAATTAACTATAGATTAATGATGATTAATATTACAATATTATACTCTTTTGATGCAATCATTTTCTTAAACAACAGATTTCATTATTTGCATTGCTCTTATTGCTCTCGGGATCGATGGGAAATACTACCTCCAAGTTGAGACTTGAGAGAAGTTGATAATAGTCTGCTTATTTTTTGAAGTGATAACTAGAATAGTGGATGTCTAGGCGGCCAGAACTAATCGGATCGATGGGGGGTTGCTGAATGCCTAGGCAATCGTTTAAGTGGCCATTCAGAACACTGCTTGAAAACATGATTTTGACTGCCAACTTAAAGATGCTTAGATGCTGGTGTAGAGTTGTTCAGTCTTCAAAAGCCAAGTCTTTCGTTATTAAATTCATTAATTTTCTAATATTTTGTTTGAGATTGTGTTTTAATTAACTTTGGTAAATGGTAATAATTGCATTTGCTTCTTATTCTTGCAACTCTTCATCTCAATTTTCCCCTGCTCATCTGACCTTGATAGTCCCATCAATGATAGCTTTCCTGTTTGTTAATTAGGGATTTACTACCAAACAATAATGCAATTTAGTTATTTATTTCAACAGCTTTTTGAGTGTAAGCTTTTACTTTGCAAGCAAATTCCAATCATCTTTTCCGTGAGAGCTTGCTCAACCATTCTAGTGTCATCTTGTTTTGTGCAGTTTGCTTTTGTAACTTTATTATCTTTTGAGATGTTATGTTGTATACTTCTATCAGGCGGTATACTTCTTTGTGGCCCACCCGGAGTGGGAAAGACTTTGTTAGCAAAAGCAGTTGCTGGTGAGGCAGGTGTAAACTTTTTTTCTATTTCTGCATCCCAGTTTGTGGAAATATACGTTGGAGTTGGTGCATCACGTGTCCGAGCACTCTATCAAGAAGCAAGGGAGAGTGTGAGATTTTTTTTCTGGTTTTACTTGCACTCAACTTCATTCATTTTCGTTTTTTAATCTTATTTCGTACTGTCAATTTTGTTGCTCGGTGTTGTAGGCCCACCTCGGTGGGTCTAGTACAACTCTGTAATTAGGTGTATGATTCCGTGTATAGTTTGTATCTGGGTTCATTTATTTCAAAATCTTTGTATCATGCTTACTTTTTATTCCAACTGAATTGCTGATTTTGGCTAAACCTTACCATGAGAATGTTTATGATCAATTCTCACAGGCTCCATCTGTTGTCTTTATTGATGAACTGGATGCCGTTGGAAGGGAACGTGGTTTAATAAAGGGTTCTGGTGGACAAGAACGTGATGCAACTCTAAATCAGGTGATATTGATTATATCATACTATTAAGCCATTACATGGCATTAAATGATTAGTTTGAACATGCGTTAAAGTTAAGTTCTGCCTATACTTCAGCTTCTTGTATGCTTAGATGGATTCGAAGGCAGAGGAAACGTGATCACTATTGCTTCCACGAACAGACCAGATATCCTGGATCCTGCACTTGTGAGACCAGGGCGCTTTGATAGAAAAATATTTATACCTAAACCAGGCCTAATAGGACGGATTGAGATTTTGAAGGTTTGATTAAATTGTTTAAGGGACAGTTATCTATTTCGATATTGTTTCTCGGTATACTCTTTGGGTCTAACTATCATGTACGTTTCTTCTTACTAATGGAGTAGGTGCATGCTCGTAAGAAACCAATGGCTGAAGATGTGGACTATGCGGCTGTTGCGGGTATGGCTGAGGGAATGGTTGGTGCTGAGTTAGCTAATATCGTCGAGGTTGCTGCAATTAACATGATGCGTGAAGGAAGAACTGAGGTATTCTATAAGCATTTAAGTTATGTAATAAGTACCTAGCAACCGATGCATGTTCGGGATCAATTCTAATGTCAACATGATACTACTGACACAGATCACCACAGATGACTTGTTACAATCTGCACAAATAGAAGAAAGAGGAATGCTTGATAAGAAGGATAGGAGCCCTGAAATTTGGAGGCAAGTGGCTATCAATGAAGCAGCTATGGCTGTTGTCGCAATGAATTTCCATGATCTTAAGAATATTGAATTTGTATGGTTCTCAACCTTCACTTGATATCATTTAGGGTGTAATATAATAGTAGCGCTGCTTTGGTTCTCTTCTTTTTCATCTAGATAAGAGGAAGAAAATGCTATTTTTCTAAAAACCTCATCTTCGAACCTGCATTTGCTAGCTTTCATTCGTTCCTTATGTTGGATGATAATCATGTGATTTACGTATACATATATATGTGTGTGTGTGTATAGCTGATATGATTCATGAGAATCACTTTCACCCACAGTTTTGCGTACCTCCTTTATGTTGTTTGATTTTGTGTTGTATTTGAGTGACTTCTAATTTTAGTAACATTTGTTTTGAACAGATTAATATTGCTCCAAGAGCTGGTAGGGAATTGGGCTATGTGCGGGTGAAAATGGATCTCATCAAATTTGAGCAAGGATTTATGAGGTGTGGATTCCTTGTCATTGCTAAGTTCTTGTTGCTCTCAGCTTTCAATTGGACTTTCTGCTTGGCAATGATGTTACTTTGCTTAACAAGATATACAACGAAATTAGATAAACTATGGGCCTTTTGTTAGCAGCTTAATAAGCTTAATGTGACTCACAGCTTATCCAGTCAGCTATACATGACTGTTTGTAGTGGCAGTGACATAATGATATAGAAAGTAGCTTATTCGGTAAGCTTCTAGGGGGAGCTTTATCTAGAAAGTCAATTTTTTTTTTCCAAACATGCCCCTTCGAATTAAAAAACACGCTTCTTCCATCAATGAGAAAACTCTCCCAGACAAAAAATTCCTCAATCTATAAAGACAGGCTAATCCATACAGACAACTTTATTCATACTGGACTTGATAGAAAACCAACCAAACAACTCCTACCTGTGATAAGTTCTAGACTTTACAGTCATGCAAATTGATAGACAAGTTCTACATCTTTTATGTCAAAGCAAAATGGCAACTTCTTAAGGATACTATTTTGGCGATTAGTTACGAAATGATGAGTATTTGATGTCATCTTGTTATCTAAATATAGAGCCTAAGACTCTTTGAAATGTGCGATAACTGAAAGTGAGATACTAATTCTAGACCAGGAGTAACTAGTAGCTGTGTTTTTTTTTGGTCAAGTCAAAGGAACATGATACGATTCTGTAATGGTTGGGTTTGTAAGATGTACAAGAAAATTGACTGTCATTCTGTTGGCCTATTCATATCCAGCTTTTGTCTAATATCAGTTCCCTTTTCCCAATGATCTCATACAGTCGGCAGTCGATGTTAGATCACATTACTGTTCAACTAGCACCACGGGCAGCTGATGAGATTTGGCATGGCAAGGGTCAGGTGAGAACACCTTAATTCTATAGGTGTTTTGTATCTCTAAAAGTGTGGACCTTTTTTAGGGTGTCTCTGAAAAAGATTCCCCTTCAACAATCTTGTAAATTTTTAGCTTTTCTAAATATGATTCTATCATTCTAGCAAAGGTTATGAGCATAATTTTCACATATGTTCAGTATGTGTGTTGAATTTATCCGAATATGTAACTGTGAGATCCGTCATTAATATATGTTTATGGATCAGTAATGTTTGTTGTATTAGAAAGGAAATTTTTAAATATCATTCCTGTCATCAATTGTTTATTAAACTATGTACTTGCTCCAAATTGAAATATTCTTGACAGTGGATGGAGTTATCTGGAAAAATTATTTCTCCTCCAGAAGCTTGATTAATGTTATGATTATGTTTCAGGAAATTAAAGTAACAAAATTATGTATTTACATGTTTTACACTGTCTGGATGATTTTTTCTAGCATTACTTTCCATTGATACATCTCGTTTTATATATACATATCTATATATATAGAGAGAGAGTAGCGATCAAATGAAAACCTCACGGTTTGTACAAATTGGGTGGTTTTTATTTGAACGCTCCCCTATATATATATATATATAGAAAGAGGGTGAGGTTTTGGGGAAAACCCCATAAAAAGAAAAGAAAAACTAAGGAACACCCTAATATCTGCTAATATGTACGGTATGCAGCATATGCATACAAGTAATTGAAGATGTTTCTTTGGTTGTATGTAAGTGTGCATGTTACAGATTACTTATATGCACATATGCATACCAAGATGAATGGTTACTAGGGTCTTTCTCAATTCTTTTTTGTGGTTTTCCCCTGAACCTGACCTTATATATATAGAAGCTGTATAATTCAAAAATCCATTTTCCCCCTATCCTGTGACTGATGAATTTAAACTCTGCAGTTGAGTACAATATGGGCTGAAGCAGCAGACATTGCTAGGTCAGCTGCACGGGCACTTGTTCTTGGTGGCCTTACAGACAGTTATTATGGTGTACCTATCTCCTGGGCTGCGGATCGAATTAATGTACTGATTTGGGATCCTTTTCCAATCTGTGACCATTTTGATACATTATATTTTCATTCTATATCTGATTGAAAATCTGAAAATTAGGACATTGATACTGAGGCATTGCGGATCATGAATACGAGTTACGAACGTGCAAAAAAGGTATAACATGTTTATATATATATATATATATATATATAGAGAGAGAGAGAGAGAGAGGGGAAGGATCATGCGAGAAGTTAAAACATTTTGCGAGAAGGCAACAAGTTTCAATATCATATATAATTACACTTCTTTGGGTGTGTTTAATTATATATGATGAAGCGTCTATGTATTGTCAATGCAATATACGTTTAATTATAGATGATTAAACTTATGTATCATGCATGTAATCATATATGATATTGAACCTTTTCGCCTTCTCGTAAAATGTTTAGCTTCTCTTTTGAACCTCCCCCTATGTATAGAGAGGGGCAGGAGGGAGATGGTCAGATTCTGGAGAAAACCACAAAAGAATAAAAAACTGGGGAACACCCTAGTAACATTCGTATGTATGGTATGCACATGTGCATACAAGTACGTTGTAAGTAATTAGTATCCACATGTGTATAGAAACCATGAAACATTTTCAATTACTTGTATGCGCATGTGCATTTCTTACTATTTGTGCATATCTTGCTATCTTACTAATATATATGTATATATATATGTATATGGCACTACTTGATGGTCATTTTATGATTCCATTTGCTTGAAAATAATTTCAGATACTTGAGCAAAATAGGAAACTCATGGATGCCGTTGTTGATGCACTTGTTGAGAAGAGAAGTCTGAACAAGCAAGAATTCATGAATCTAGTCGAGTTGCATGGCTGCGTTCAACCGAGTCCGCCAAGCATACTAGATATCAGGGCTATAAAACGTGCACAGATGCAATCGATGGTCGTGAAGCAGAAAGAAGAAGCTAATCAGGCCAGCACGTGACGGAACAAAGCTTGACAAAGATTTTGAACGTCTTAAATGTAACAACCCGTCTTACAAGACAGAAAATTATATTTGTGAGCTCCTTGTAAGCTCAAAGTTGTGGATTACCAGTAACTTTCACCATGATTTTAACTTGATTTGAAAGTTATTGGGTCAGACTGCTGCATTGAGCTCTGAGGAGTTCCGTTACACCTTCCTATTTAACTTCCTTCATTTTGTGGTTAACGATGAACGGAACGATGGTTTTGTGTGTAGGTTGAAGAAGTGAATTTGGTGCTATCTGAAAGGAGAGTCTGAATTTGACATTGAAATAATTGTTAGAACAGAGGTGGTTGGTTCGGTTATTGGTTTTCTGAAGTTTTGTAGTGAAGTAGTGTTTTTTGGCATAGAAATGTAATGTGTATTCAGTTTTAGATGTATTTTTAAAATATATACAAATGAGATGGAACTAATCTTATATTAGAGAAATATTTTGGATAACCGTGAGTGTCCAGATCAGTTTTATGTATGTCTTGTCTCGACAACTCAGTATGATTTGTTGAAACATCAATCGGATACCACATCACTCGCACATCAGCATGGTAATATGTTAATTTTTCAATCGGATACTTAAATCTTTAAAACTTTACGTCATAGGAACCAAAATGGAAGTTTTGGAAGTACGATACCCAAAATAAGATGTATTTCATGGTTTAGAGACTTGATTCAATTGAACCGTCGGCGATGAAAACAACCACCGCTATCCCTCCACCATCATCGATCACTATTATCTTCGTCTTCCTCCTCTGTCATCGGCCGCCACCTGCCATGCCTTCTTCCCCGTCACTAACCACTACCATATCCGACTATATCTAAAACCATATCTCCGGCCAGATATAAAATCCCGTCTCCGTCATCATCTCGTTGTTCCCACGGCCGACACCCCACTCCACCATTGGTGAAACCCCTTATTGATCTCTTGTTAATGTCATCATCTCGTTGTTCCCGTGAAGCTTGTCGCAATGGACATGAGGGTGGTCAAGCTGCTAACCAATGGGTGGCTAGCTAGCTCGATTGTCAAAACCAGAGTGCTTTGTTCTTGGCATGTAGTTATGGGCATCTTGCCATTGTTGATTAACTCATTTCCTTCTGGTTGGTTGTTGACCATCTTAGACGATGCACCATGTCTTCATGTAGCAGCCTCAGAAGGCCCACAGGTAGCGAGCTTAAGCGATCATCGATAACTCCTGTTAAATATAATTTCGTATTTCGATCAAGGAAATTGTCCAAAATGCCCAATTTTTAGTCATATCGGGAATTCACTTCCTCAAATAGCCATAGTTTAAGGGGTTGTTTATTAGTTGCTAAATGGTTTGGTACAAAACGATTATAAAATATAACTGTTTACAATGAAATTATGGCCGTGAATGGTTAAGGAGGGCAATGATACAAAATCATTCGGAGGGTATTAAGAAGCAGATTTTTTTTTGCCAAACAAGATTCACCTCTTAAGGATCCAAATGATGCCTCTTAATAGAACTATTAAGAGGTAAACAAACAACCCATGATACGTAAGGATTGATTTCGACCAAAAAGGATTTTAAAAACAAACCTCATAAGCTTGCGTAATTTTTATGTGTATTATATAGAAAAAAGTGGGTTATGCAAGTTGTTTAAGTACTACTTGTGTAATCTCAGTTATTTCGATCAATAAGTTGAAAAGATGGCTACAGAATGGAGAGAGAAAACCTGCGCTGTTTAGCATTTTCGTTCGTATTGGTGATGCAGATATCGCCAAGAGGTTGCTAGAAAAGTGCGCGGATCTTGCCTAGAGAAAGGACATAAACGGACCTTTGGCGTTGCATTGTGCTTGCAGAAGTGGACAATTGGAGATTGCAACGATGCTCTTAAGAACGGATCCCGACCAAGCTTCACAATTCAGCAACAATGGCTACACACCGTTGCACTTAGCCGCTATAAACGGAAACCTGCTATGGGACTCGGAGCCGGAGGTTATGTCCATTAGGCACCGATTATCGAAATGTAGACGGCGAAAGACAAGACGACGACAGTTGATGGTAAAAGCCGGTCGTGAAATGAACCTTCATACCATTTCACTCTCGACAAACTCGGGTATTCATGATTCCGAAACAAAAGGATTTCATCCCCTATGATCTGATATAAATCACCCATGAGCATCTTTTATGGTCAAAAATCAAGATTTCAAGATCTTCCTCGATGGTGTGAACTTTTTATGTTATGTTATGATTTCAAGATTTCAAGATCTTTACTGATTTAAGCACAGTGATGGAATCCCAGTAGTTCATGTTCTAAATCAATACAATCAAATCAAAACAAGATTGAAATAGAATCCAGATAAATAACAAAAGATACAAAGGCACCCAATTACTTAATTCAAACCTACTAAACACAAATGAAAGCAACCAAGTTTCTTGACCAATAAAAGGAACATAATTGTTAAAACGACTCAGAAAACAATAACCAGAACCAGAACCTATGGCTGCACCAACCACAAACCAAGTCCAACAATAAGAACCATGATCGATGCAGAAACTGAAGCAACCGGCCCAGAATCCGATGAAGTACCCGAACCCGAGAGGTGAGATGGCGAAGGAGAAGGAGACATGGCGTAGTAAGGGTTGTTTTGTGGCGGAATGGCGATTGATGGCGCGATTGATGGAGGAAACTGGTGGAGATTCATCACCTTCACAGTCATTCTCTGGCCTTTATTGCAACGATCGGCGTTCCCACTTATGAAATAAATCGTACCCACTTTGTCAAGATTGATGAGGGTATTACCATCATTGAAAAACGATAACGGATTGCTTGAATCACAGTGGTAAAACCCCCATTTTTCAACCACCACCACCGAATCAGTCTTGTAATGAAACCCTGTAACAGAAAGAGAAAAAGATGGTTAAAAATGGTGTAAATCAGTAGTCAAGGAAAGGTGGGTGAAAGAAGAACGGAAACCGACGAAGGGAATCGCCGATATGGAAACGCCTTCTTGAAGCCCAGACATTGTAGAGTTCAGTTTCGTTGGTGGCTGGTATTCGCCACCCAACGGCGTCTCCGACCTGGAATTCCTTGGCAGCAGCAGTGGTTGTGGCGGTGGCGATTGCTAAGAAAAGAAGAGCAAAAGAAGTAGAAGACGCCATTTTCTTGGGTTTGCAAGCACAGAAAGTGGTAATGGGAGTAGTTTGTGCTTGCAAAATGGGAGTTGCCATTGAAGGGGTTGATGATTATATATATAGATTGAATTGAATGAAGTTTTTGGAGGGAGAAGAAGAAGGTGGTGGGGGTGTGAACGTGAGAACGTGAGGGTCTGATGCCGGAAGTTTTGACGCTTCGAATTTAGAAACGGTTAGTTTTAAGATAATGGGCCAAGTGGGCTCACAATCACATCTTCAACTTCAAATACCTCAGAGTATTGGGCCTGGCCCAGTCAAATCTAGGGTTGGGAATGTGGGATTGATATACAAAATCTTATATCATATATCAATCAATTATATTTGGTACCAACTTAAATGATATCAACTTCTTTTAGGTTGATATATGTTGATATCAGTTTTATACCAACTTTAAGTTAATATATGAAAACTTGTCATTACGTACAAATTTTTAGTGATTATTTTCGTTTTCAGGTAATGCATGGAATGTTTAAGGTTTTTAATTGTAAATAATAAAGCTTGCAAACATTCAAATGTAGTTTTTAAATGTAAAGTTTAAGAAATTATATATATATATATATATATAGAGAGAGGTTATTATGCAACTCTTTACATTTGTACAACTAATACAACTCAATCTCAACTGTCCATTTAATTTGATGAATATGTAATTTCATAAAAGTTATGATTGTTTCTTAATATAAAGAATTGATCATACTTAATGAACCCTAATAATCTTCTATAAATATTCAAATCATAATAAATGAACTTTCATCATTTTCACAAATATCTCAATTAATTGAGTTGCATTAGTTGTACAAATGTAATGGGTTGCATTTGAAACGTCCTCTCTCTCTCTCTATATATATATATATATAGTAATAGATTGTAAACGTTTTAAAATAGGTAAAAAAAATATCAATATAATATACATGCATGTGCAAATACTCGTAGTTGAAAATTTTGAGAATGAGGTTAAAATTTTGAAAAGTATATATTGATATGGGAATCATGTAGGAGATAGGAGTAGAGGAAGACGATGGTGATTGTTTGTTGACATCGGCGTTGGAGTCGACGTCGGTGGTGGGACGACAAGGGGGAAGGAGAGTCACTGGTGCAGGGTTTCAAAGGGCGGAACCATATATATAATTTATTAAGTTTTTAAAATAAAATTAAGAAAATGGGATAAAAGACGAAATTGTCCCTCCCTCTAACCGAACCACTTTCAGAGCAAAATGAAAACCACAAGGATGTTTTCTAGGTCTAGACTTTTTACTAAACCTTAAAGGATCAAATTAGAGTTTATGGGTTTAAGGAT
This sequence comes from Cynara cardunculus var. scolymus, assembly GCF_001531365.2. Taxonomy (NCBI): domain Eukaryota; kingdom Viridiplantae; phylum Streptophyta; class Magnoliopsida; order Asterales; family Asteraceae; genus Cynara; species Cynara cardunculus. Next base: position 38,455,172 of record NC_037530.1, read on the forward strand.
AATGACAAGCTCAACCCATGATTAGGTTTTATAGTAGTTTATAACTCAGGTAAACTAACTATAAATACAGTGATAAGCCTAAGTGTAAAAGGTTAATCAACTTATCTTTTAGATCAGAGATTACCGGCAAAATAGAAAAGAATCATTTTCTTTATTTTCTATAAAACACATGCTATATTAGGGTTTTGGGCTAGCACCCAGTAGACCAGAAGTTTGTTTGTGGAATCTACGTTGATTTCTAACTGTTCTTTCAGAACCAACATCAATTCTAAAAGGTAACCCTAACACTCTATGGTTTGTTTTAAGATTCGTTTTAAATGTGGATCCGGTTTAAGAAGTAATATAACTACATCCATTGTATTTGAACCATTTTTCTTCAATATATGTACAAATTTCTATTCTCTCTATGCTCTTTTAAGAAGTAATATAACGGGGTTTCACATATTCTCACGTGCACTACTTTCTTTAAGAAGGGTTTTGTCCATCACTTTGACGATTAATCAAAGTTACTAAAATGCCCTAATAAATATCTTTATATTTATTTTAAATAGATAAAATGACTTTTATATGCTTTTCGACTTTGTAGTTTGTCCAAAGATTGATTTATCTCTCATAGTTATTGCCAACTAACGGTGTTAACTTTAGAGATCATGAATGTTATGAAATTGAAAATTTAACGACCATCAACATAAACGCAGATCATTTATAACACCAGTGAAATTCACGCTAAAAAAATTATAACGCAATGGCTAGAAAAGTAACTCTAAAATAACACAAGAAACCAAACCATTTGTCAACCACATTAATTTCAAGATGGCCTGCAATACATTTATGAATTATTTCTCTTTTTTTGGAAGTCTGAATGTGACGTTTACCAAACATTTATCTGGGTGGGCACTTACCAAGTCACAATACCTCACTGGATGAATATGGTAAGGACCAAAAATGTTACCCGGTAAAATAGAGACAAAGACTATGAGTCTTACCACGATAAACGCTTACCGGGTAAATTGTTGCATACTATGTCGTTTTGGTGAACTAAAATCTTACTTGGTATGTAAGTGATAGTGTTAAATTTTACCGGTAAACACTTACCAGTTAAGTGTTTAGTAAACGACCCCGAAAATTGATCACACGCATGAACTTGAGGATATTAAACTAAGGTCCCTTTCGAAAAAGGGTATTAATTTGCTAAGCCAAAAAAATGGGATCATATACTACCAAATTGATTAATGTTCCGATAACAAGGGTTTTAGATATATTGATTGATTGTAATAAACATTCGAGACAAGAAGCACGTCGGGAGGGGTGGTAATACGTACGCCGATCTTCAACATTCAGATAGCCAAACGACGTCAAGAACCACAGACATGGCGAGCAAGAAGCAACTGAAGAACGTGAATGCAATAGAAAGCGCAACACGATTACAAAAGCTATGCAACGGCTTACAGAAATTGGGTAGAGATGAGTGTTTGATCCCGGTTCGATTCAGATTTGTAAMACCCGATGCAGCAGATCCGGCACTCATCATCGCATATGAAAATACCTGTATATCAATTCGTTACCAATATTAACATTTAGAGTTCTATATTTGCTAAACTTGAACGTATCTTATTTATATATATATATATATAGAGAGAGAGAGAGAGAGGAGTTGGTTATTATACAACCCTTGACATTTGTACAACCAATAAAACCCAATCTCAACCGTCCATTTCATTTGATGAATATGTGATTTTATAGAAGTTTTGATTGTTTCCTAATATAAAATATTAATCATAATTAATGAACCATATTAATCTTCCATAAATATTCAAATCATAATAAATGAATTCTTATCATTTCTTATGTGTGTGTGGGAAGATTCAGTTACAAACTTAAGTCCTATTGTGAACTAGGGGACAAATGAGAGAACGCCACGTAAACTTGTAAGAAATTTTTCCATGATGCATATGTGAATAACATGAATACGTGCATAAAAAACAAGAAACACTTCAATTAACTTGTATGTACATATGCATATTGTATAAATGAATGGTTACTAGGGGTGTTCCTTGTATTATCATTTTTTGGGAATCCCCGGCTTCTTCCCTCCTAAAAAACTCCGTTAGCGAGTAATCAAATAAGGTTTCACGTATCTAAATACAACATATTCACAAGTCTATACGACTGTAAACCGTTACCTGATCAGCAGCAAAGATAAGCCAAGCATGATTCCTAGAAGAAATGATGGATGATTTCTTTAGCATCATCCTTGAGATCACGAACAGTTGAAGAAGAGAATGAAGCGCAGCACATGCTGATACTCCAACCAAATAGCTGTTCATTAACAATCATTCTCGAGCTCATCAATTTTTTGTCAATGAAAATCTTATAAAAATATAACAAGATTGCAAGTGATCTCTATACATAAACTTTCCATCAAACACCTTCCATGCATACACTTGTATTTGCATCAAAGAGATTTAAGCAAGAGTTTTCTTCATGAAAAAGATGGGGAGATCGAGGCCTTACTCAAAGGAATCGGAGAAAGACCATTTGGAGTAAACAGGGAGATCAAAGCCGTAAAGTGAGATCGTTGATCTCTGTTTGGCGGTGGTCATAACAACAACCGATGCGACCGACGCCGATAAGCAAACAAGTCGCAAGGCCAAATACATCATGTCATAGTTCCGAGGGAGCCGTCTCTTGACGGTGCTCGACAGCATCGGCGGGCCAGTCATGGTGCCATTCTCGACGACCTCCGGTGTAAGCTTAGTGGTAGGTGGTGGCAACTGTACGGCAGCTTCAGGTGGCGTTTTCAGCACGTTCTTCATCTTCCTTTTTCTCCTACAGAGTTGCCTTACTGGGTGGTTTTTGTCGTGTGTGAAGATTGTGGAGGTAAATGCGGAGGTTTTAAAATGGCGGAATGGAAGGGGTGTAGAGACGCGTGGCGGTGGCGGAGGCGGTCCGTGAATGATGAAGCTTTTGTTTGGATCTGAGGCTCGCGAATCTAGACGCCATTAGAGGCTCTGCTAAATCAATGTGATACCCATATTGCAGTTGTTGGTCCAATGGTTCCTCCATGGATCTTTAAAAAAACTGTTTCACCCTTTAAAATCGGTGGAACTCACTTAAATCAAACCGGTTTTTGATGTTTCTACGATGGTTCGGTATGTTCTGAAAAATGGTTAAATCGTTAAATCTTTTCGAGGAATATGTTGTTTGAACGTTTTTTAAATAGTCTGAATTGATCGTCAAAAATATACATATATTAATTATATTTAATTTAAAATTAATAAGAGGCCTAAAAAAGTTGGACCATATTGTTTTTTTGTGTTCTGGTTTGAACGGTTTGGTGGGTTGTTGTCAAACCGTTTGGTTTGGAAATTGTCTAAACCAACATTATAGTTTGGTTTGTGGTTTGGAGGGTTAAACCGGCTAAACCGGATCACGAACACTTCTAGGCTCCTCAAATCGACTCACCTCTCTTCTCCTTCGGTGTTATATCAGATTTTCATAACAACATAAATATATACCATTAGAGGTTAAAACAAGAACATTTTTTTCATATACAAAAATGCAAGATCAATTCTGAGTCTATGAATTAATTAACCCATAATAAAAATTAGAATGAATAAAAATAAATTAATATTTATCAACAATCTGTGTTATATTATATGTATGTTATATTTCAAATGCAACCATGTCCATTTGTACAACCAATGCAACCCAATTAATTAAGATATTTATGGAAGTGATGAGAGTTCACTTATATGATTTGAATATTTATAGAATATGACTAGAGTTCATTAATTATGATCAATATTTTATATTATGAAACAATCAAAACTCTTATAAAATCACATATTCATCAAATTAAATGCACGGTTAAGATTGAGTTGTATTGGTCGTACAAATGTAAAGAGCTGTATCAAATTAAACCATCGGTGCCACTGGAGGACTTACCGTCGACGTCGAGGAGCACAGAGCACTACCGCTGGAGGACTGGATCAAAGTGGAGGGCCCCAATTTTTTTTATACTTAAAAAGTCTTTAACGGATCGAGCATATAATGTATTTACAACAAAAAGCCCAGGGGCCAAAACCCAGCAGGCCATCTACCCCTGCAAAACACACCAAGTAAGCTTCGAGACCACTATGATAACAACTGTGGTACCATTGTGATACCAACCGTGTAACCATTGTGATACCAAATGTAGTACCACTATGACGCCTACGTTGTATATAGGTATATAGATGTAGATAGTGATCAATAGCGGTGATGGAGGAATGGAGATGGTCGTCGAAAATGGCGTATTGGTTGGACAAGATGACCGGAGGAGGTCATCACTTGCCGGAAGAGGCCACCGGATTTTGGTCTCTGTGTGTCAATGTGTGTGTATGTGTTTATATATATAAAATAAAGTAATAAATCTAATTAAAGTAAATTGGAATATTAAACTAATTATAGCAAAATGAATAATTAACCTAAATTACTAATTTACCCTTCTATTTTATTTTAAGAAAAATATTATCTTAAATGATTGGTTCATGTAATCTCACAATTACTGCAAACTAATTAGTTCTCATTTGATTAGGCCAATATATATATATATATATATATATATTTTGCATTTATCCTCAAATGTTTGGCGTCTTTTTTTATCAATAATGATGTGATAATAATATAATTTTGCTGTGATAATCCTTTAATAAACTTTAGACATCTTATAATGTGATTAGTTTGTGGTAATGATGTGATTTTGTTGTTAACAACCGTCAATGCATTAGCATAACCAACATACTTATCACATGTGATACATTGTGATCAGTGAATATATTATTTGTACATGATTTTAGGGTTAATTAAGTCACCATGATTACATAATTAATATGAAACCACATTATTATTCTTAATTGCTTACTTTCTTTTCTTTTAATTTTAATCATGTGTTAAATAATTTGGAGACACAAAAAATTTCTCACAATTTTGTAAAATATGAATATTCTCATTTAAATCCCTCCTTATATGTTTTTAATTTAATTTGTCCCGAAATAAATATTTATTTTCATAATTATATGTTTATCCTTTTGTTCTGTTTTTAATTATCAGACGAAAAAGAATAATATCTTTATTATTAAAGATAAAGTTTTTCTTTACAGGGAATTCTTTGTCGGGTAAGTTTCGACCTGCACGAAAAATGTAACGATCTGGGTACTGTCTCGGAGAGAGGCGCGTTGAAATGTAAGTAAAAAAATAAAAAAAAATTTGAGATTTATGTTCTCTATTTCATTTTCAATAGATTTTCTATAGTGTTCTATAAAAATAGAGTTCAAAAAAATTACAAAAAATATTTTCTTTTTGGAGACACATATTTACAAAATATATATATCTTTAAAAGTAAAATTAAAACAATATAACATATTCAACCATTTATAAGCAGATATATACGATTACGAATAATTGTTGTTTCTATTTTGTTCTAACATAATTTCAGATTTCTTACAGAAAAACTACATTAATTTTCCATTATACGTTTATGATAACAAAATTTATGTTTTGTTTAATTGTATTGCATGAGTACACAACTAATACACACGTGCACACACACACACACACACATACATACATATATATATATATATATATATATGGGACATTTTTTTAGAACTCTCTAAATCGTGAGATATCTTATTATTGTTTGGATCATGTGTTATTTCATATGAATTTTTTTCATTTACGCTTAGAAGTTAATGTAGTGATTATCTTACATTTGTTTCACAATGTGTTTGTTTCACAATGTGTTTGTTTCACATGTATTCAGTTTACAATGTGAATCTTTTTGACATGTTTGTGAAACAAAATATGTGTAAAAAGTTTTACAGTGTGAACTGTATACATTGAAATGAACATATTGTGAAACAAATATATGCTAGTCGATGCATTAAAAAACATACTTGGATGGAAATAAATCATATAAAACAAAACCTTAAGATAGATTTTCTCAAGGATCTTGCAAATTTTGTAGTCCTCAATTTATTAAGTCTCTCTCTCTCTCTCTCTCTCTATATATATATATATATATATATATATATATATGTTGGGTCATTGATGATATGTTGATGATCTCTCAATCTACCTTTATTCAATCTTTGTACGCTTTGTAAAATGAGCATATTTTTTTGTTCAGTTAAGTTAAATGAACGAGCATCAGCATGCCTTCGTTCATGTTCTTTTTTCTCGCCTTCTTGCAAATTGACCGTCTTCTCGTTTGAATCCGCTCCTATGTGTGTGTGTGTGTGTGTGTGTATATAGGGTTAGATTCCAGAGCGTAAGAAGAGATCTTCACTCTTGGATCATTCTAATTGAATGTCAATACTTATGAAATGCCTCGTATCAATTACTTTCTAAAATGCAATTCATGGATAGAAATGAGATTAAAAGTTATCAAATATTCAAATATTTTTATATGCTTTCACCTTAACTATTTCTCTCTCTCTCTCTCTCTCTCTCTCTCACACACACACACATATATAGAGAGAGACTTGAGATCATGTAATACAAGACTGTTTTTGTGAGACAGGTTTTTTACACTTGAAACTTCACAACAAAACACTGTAAAGGTAACCTTCACAGTGTTTTTGCTATGAAAGTTCAATCTTTTTTTACTTTCACAACGTTTTGCTGTGAAGTTTCAAGTATAAAAACTTGTCTTACGAAAACAACTTTGTCTTACGTAAACCCAACCATATATATTTGGTTTAAAATATTGGCAATATTTTAAAAAAAAGTATTGTCAATAAACATATCCACGACATTAAAAATAACTTTTGTTTTAATATAATGTAGCATGGCACGGGGTTTGAATGAGACGAGTTGCCTTTTGGTCCTATTTTACCCTAATTTAGATCTTCAAACTGGTCCGTGAATATGGATGCTGCATTTGATTTTGCCAACCTGGAACCAACCTATACATTCACACACACACACATATATATATAGAGAGAGAGTATATATATATATATATATATATATAATGGCACCACACCCTTCTTCACCTGGCTACCCCATGGCTACCTTTTGTTGCCCTATTGAGACCGAGCCCAAGACCTTGAACCAAGTTGAACTCAACCATGTCCGGGTACTACCTATGTTCACCCTCTTCGAACCCAATATCGATAAAATGTTACTTGCAACGTGACTTTAACCTGTTTGTTAATTGTCGTAAGCAGGAAGTAGCTGTTGGCGTTCTAAAAGACAACGAACCATCGGAAGCCAATCGTATCCTGAGCGAGGTAAGTAAAACGGATGATGTTGATATTTGTTGGATTAAGAGACGGAAGATGTTGATTTTCAGGATTCAAATGTTGTAGGGAATGAAGCCAATTATGGGGGTCAAAGAGATGACAATCGCTATCGAGAGAAAAGACTCGATTCACAAACTTCAGGGCACGGTTACGGTTGGTGAAGCAATTTGTCAGTGTTCTGTCGTCGGTCCTGCTTCTACTCCCGATCAACATAATTTGAAGGAGCCTCTTTCGGCTCCTTTTTAATCATGCTTTCGAGTTATAAACGTTTTGTTATAACTCTTACATTACATTTTCATTCACTTGATGTTGGTAGCTAACATGTCGAAATAAACCGACAATCGATAGATGAAATCTACGTTTGCATCGTTAATTAAAAACATTTTAGAAATGTAACAATTTATTATGAGATTATCCTTAACTTGTACCCACAAATACATATAAATCTTATAACTAATATCTATACCTATGATTTTGATCATTAAATAAATATGTTATAGCGTATCTGTTGAAGTAAAATAGCTGTTAAATATTCAAAGTCTTTAATTAATAGTTTACAGTTAAAAAAGAAAAGGAAATTGATCAAAATAACCATTTGTCCCGACTAAATTCACTTTTTAGCCATTTTTTCAATTGAATTCTTATTTTAGTCAGATTTTAGAACATCTTCAACAGATTCTTCAAATTTCTCGAAAATGGAGAATGGAACTTCAAAATCTCTAAAAGAAAAATATATTCAATTCCAATGATTCTCCATTTTGAAGATTGCAACATTGATTATATTATTAAAATATTATTTTTATTTAATAAAATAATATTTTTTTTCTCTAAATATTTATTTTTAAAGTTTCATATTGGTGGAAATATATTAAATAATACTTCTCTCTCGTTATAATCGTTTTTTAGATGTTTTCCAAATCTGAAGAGTTTTACACTCTTTCTCCTACTTTCGTCATTTTTCTATTGGAGATGCTCTTATGCATTTATGTAAACTTGATTTCCAAATTAAAAATTACGTAAATTTACATAAGGATTCAAATTTTTGTGTAAGAAACCCATTTGCATAAAGAATTAAAATAGACTTTACGTACTTATTAAAAGAACAAATAGCATGAAAAATTAATATACTTTAACTTGATTCATATTTTGAGTAACATATTTTTAAAACTTCAATTTTGGTACCTAAGATGTAAAGTTTTAAGCATTTAAGTACCCAAGTAACTGATTAAAGTATTAACCGGTTATCATGTTAATGTGGCGAGTGATGTGATATCCAACTCAGCGTTATTTGCTTACGTGGTTAATGACATGAATTTTTTTAATCTAAAATTAGTTTTCAACCGGTTATCCAAGTATTTAAATATTTAAAACTTTATAATTTAGATAAAAAAGTAGAAGTTTTAAAAATACATTATCCAAAATAAAAATCAATTTAAAGTTACTTTTGCATTTTATTAAAACTGGACTAAAATATGAATTTGGTATAAATAAATAAAAAAAAGTCTGGTTTTCCCAAAATAGAAGGTAGCCAACGGCACGAAAGTGGGGGGGGGTTTTTGGTTCTATGAATATAATAATCGAATCACTCCTCATTTGAACCTCAACATTCAAAGAGTTGAGCAAAACCCTTCTTTTCAAATTCTCCCCAATCCACCGTCTAGGGTTTTTCAACACCTGACAGCCGGAGGCCTGAAGCTACACCGGCGACTGTTTATCCGTTTCATATTCTTCATTCACGAAGATTGGAAAGGGGAGAAAATGAGCTCAAGTATTCACAGAACACCCAAATCAACTGGTAGGCAATCTTTATTCTTCAATGATTTAGCCACCCCTGTAACTAACCGCCGAAGTGGATCCGGTAAGTTCACAACCCCCGGCCAAGCCGCCGCTGTTTCCGCCCTTTGGCGTGAAAATTTCGCAACTTCAGATCTGCCACCGCCACCTATGTTCACGTTGGAAGACCGGTCCGATTTGTCACCCGAATCCGGGATTCAGGATTACCCTATTGGTTCTCCTGAACCTCATTCGAACCCTAGAACTCCCGCGCAAACTCCGTCCAAGTTATTTTCGACTACTCCGAATAAGTCATCGCAACCTAATTCAAACCCTAGCACATCCTCTTATGCGTTGTTTGGAAATCAGCAATCGCAGGGTGTACAGAGTCCCGCGGGAAGTTCGAGTTGGTGGTCTGCAGGGCCGCGGAGTGAGGGTGGGGGTGATGATAAAGGAAAGGGCTCGGGTTCGGGTTCTCCGGTGGATGGTATTGTTCATCGTCAGCCAGTGGCTTTGATTACCTTACCTCCACCTAGGGAGGTTGCAAGACCGGAGATTCAGAGGAATTCTTTGCCTGTTGGTACGATTGATGAGGAAGAATGGGTCACTATTTATGGGTAATTTTTTAGAACTTATTTCTGTTGAGTATTGATCCTGCCATAGTATGATTATTGTTTTTTACATAAGGTTTAGGAGCCGTTTGGCTGGTTTTCCATTAAGTCCTTTTCATGGACATAAAGCGGTCTGTGTGGAGCGTGAAAGTTTTTGTTTGGAAGAGTTTTTCGTAGACAGAAGGAGGGTGTTCTGTAATTGGATGGGGAGGTTTGGAAAAAATCTGCTTTCTGTATAAAGCTCCCTCCTAGTTACTTATAAGCCACTTTCTATATGGTTAACAAACAGTCATGTATAGCTGACCGAATAAGCTGTGATCCCTGTTAACTCATTAAGCTGCTAACGGACAGGCCCTTACTGATGGTCAAGTTAAGTTCTTTCATATATATATATCATAAACTCTATTTTGGGCAATACAATCCCTTAGGCTCAGTAACAATTTGATGTGCCAATCTACTATTGTAGAACTTGAAAATGAATGACATCCATTTGTGTTATCTAGATTCTAGACAGTAGTTGATTACCTTGTTTCAATACATGAATTATATCTTTTATGTCTTTTGTTATGCGGTGATCATTGGACACTGGTCGTTTAATAATGCAAGTCCTCTAGTATGAATGAGTTTGCTTTGGGAATGGCCTCCGCTGCATTGAAAATCTGCCATTTTGCAGTCAACACACGATCAAGCTTTTATATATCTTTTGATAAATGGACAGTGGTCATTAAGACTCTTCACTCATGAGACCAACAAATCTTTTATCCCTTAACTAGTTGGAAATACTCATGATTCTCTCTTGCCCGAAGAAAGTCTCAATTTAGAAAATGAAAAGCAATTATCTGGCCCTTTTGTTACTTTTGGATCCGTGTTGCCTTTTGTATCTTCTCTTCACCCCTCTGGTCTTGTGTTACAAACTTGGTCACCATCATGAGTTAATCCACTTCAAAACTGATCTCCCTTGACTAGAAAGCTCTAACTATCATCTAGTCTTTCTCTTCCACTGCAGTCTTGTGCCTGCATCAGGCATTTCTCTTAGAGCCTGGTAGTTAGCAGCTTGGTGAGCTTAATGGAATTCACAACTTATTCGGTGAGCTATACATGACTGTTTGGTAGTCGCTTGATGGTATAGAAAGTGACTTATGCAATAAGCTTCTAGAGGGGCTTTATGCAGAAAAGCCAAGTTCCCCCCCCCCCTCTGAATTAAAAAACACGCTTCTTCCATCTATGAAAAAATCCTCCTAAACAAAAATCTTTCCAATCTATATAGACAGCTTTATCCATAGAGGACCTAATGGAAAACCAACTAAATAGCCCCTTAGTCTTTCAAGAAGTGGTGTTCTATTCCCCGATTTCTTGGATGTTTCTTGAGCAATAGTGATATACTAGTATTTCAGCAAGGGATGTAACGGTCTACCAAAGTCGTATATGATATTAGGGAGGTATATAGGTAGGTGGTTGTATTCTAGTGTGGTTTTATATAAAGGACTATTTTCATATGGTGAAGTCTGTCCTCATGCAGCAATCTTAACGATGAAATAATAATAATTTGAAGGATTCTTGGGCTTTTTAGATAAAAGTTCTGTGGAATATGATTTATTTGTTGATGGCAACTGTGGTTTATAGATGTACAGCTCAGAGTACTGTTGAAAGAAAGTGATCATCCTAGACGCAAATAATTAACATCAAGCACTCTTTGTCTCCCCGCTTTGTTTTAGACATACAATAAGTTACTTTCTATGCATTTACAGGTTTTCCCCAGCAGACACAAATTTAGTTTTGCGGGAGTTTGAAAAATGCGGAGTAATTCTCAAGCATGTCCCAGGTCCAAGAGATTCTAATTGGATGCACATTCTTTATCAGGTTATGTCTGCCTCCTTTAGGATCAAGCTTCAGCTTGTTGCATGACATTCTTGTCTCTGGTTCCAATATATATATATGTATATATATATATATATATATATATTATATTTAGAGAGAAAGAGAGGGAGGTTCAGGGGACCCCCCCCAAAAAAAATGAAAAACTAAGGGACACCTTGCTAACCGTTTATCTGGACGGTATGCACATGCGCATACAAGTAATTGAAGTTGTTTCTTGATTTTTATGCACGTGCATAACGGACAAACTGCTTACAAATTTCTTGTAGGCACATGTGCATTACGTCCATACAAACGGTTGCCAAGGTGGTTCCCCAGTTTTTCATTTTTTGTGGTTTTCCCCTGAACCTAGTATATTTATTTATTTATATGCATCTGATCTTCTCTATTTGGCTATGAAACAGGGGTGCTTCTACCCCTTTTTAAGTCCCTATATTGAACAATGAGGTAATTTTAGAATGAAAATTTTATGAGAAGGAAAAAGTGTTGCCTTATTTTGGGACATTCCAAAAAGGAAATTTATGCATTTATTCGGGGACGGATAGAGGATGCATTATGAGAAAATTTCTCTCTTTCATTTTGCCGAGATACAATGCACACATATGGCACGCCTTTTTTTTGTCAGCCGCTAGTATTCCCACATGTGCATTCCTGCAGATAGCCATTTGGTTTCTTTTTTTTCGGTGTTTGACTGTTTGTAAATCTTATTCTCTGCCATTGGTTTCCTGTTTCCTCTTTACTATGAACAGCACATGAGATAACTTGGGGATGCTAATGATATTGATTAGTATGGTTGGTTTTCCATCCTGTCCTTTATGGATAAAGTTGTCTGTATCATTAGGCCACTACCAAACAATCATGTATAGCTTTCCCAATAAATTGTGAGTACTATTAAGCTCATTAAGCTGCTAACAAACATGCCCTTAGTCCGGAAAGTGATGGATAGTTGAAGAAATGACTTGCAATGTCTTATGCATCTCACTTCGTTTGTTGCTTGCTCGACCAATAAGCTTTCATATCATTGCCAGAAACTAATATGAATTATAATGGCTAAAAGAGGTCAAAAGTATCCCTTTTTTATTGATTGTTGCGGATGAATCATGTGCATTTTGCACCATATTGCACAACTTTTATCCTGATATCACTGTGGTTTCTGAGATGAAATTGGTTTGATTGTTTTCTTAATGTTGTACAACAGAGTCGATATGATGCTCAGAAGGCTCTCAGTAAGAACGGAATGCAACTAAATGGAGCTCTAATCATCGGAGTGAAACCAGTTGATCCAATGCAACGACAGAATCTTAGTGATAGACTGCACACTCAAGGATTCATGCCTCTACCACCACCTAAATCTGAATCAATTGCGTTCAGAGCATCTGCTCGACCAAATTATCATCAAAACGGTACCGCTAATACGTCGCAATCCACTGGAACCATGGCCTCGCCTGCAAAATCAGTCGTCTCCAAAATCGTGGATTTAATGTTCGGTATGTAGTTCATCACTTTATCATTTCAAACAATTGAAGTTTACCGTATGTTTTCAAGAAGCGGTTGGTAATTAAAATTCTATTGCTGGAATTTCGTTTTCTGTACTGAATTGTGTTATTGGTTTATATCGGCTGTGGATGGTAAATTTTGAAATATTACAGTGAGAAATTCACGGGTTTTTGATTTAGGATTGGAGGTATTCATATTGTTGTGATGTTAGATTTTGTGTATATTTGGTATTAGATCTTAAATGATGAATTTGTTATCGGAGGAATTGGAATTTGGTCAAAAAAAATTTGTCATTCCAATTTCGTCAAAATTCCTTTGAATTCCATGAACAGAAGTTGAGGGTGTGCAAGCTGATGTGATGGGTTAAAAAGGAAAGTGATGTGAGAAATAGAAAGGGAGGAATGGAGATGTTTATGTTCTCATGTGCACATGCAAATGTTTTGGGGGTAAAAAGGGAATTATATATGTGTATATATATATTGACCGACGCTTCTTCCTCTTTTGACCACGTGAACCCCACCCCATTACTCTACTTGTCCATTTCACTTTTCAACTTCCAAATAACCTTTTTTTCTTTAAATTCATGAGTATTCTTTTAAAATTAAGTCATGGTATGTTACAAGTTTGATATAAACGTGCAGCATACCATGACTTAATGCTTGGTTTTAAACATGATATTTGATTTTTCTTTGTATTTTTAATGTCTTATTTGCTTGTTTTTAATATGACCTGATTTAAATTGTTTATTATTATCGACTCATTGAGTATCATATTATATATGATATTGGAGATTTGTCGTCATAATTACACTTTGAATCGACCCTGCCGTCATGCCATGCCTCAAGCTATTTAGAACTGTTTTTAGAGTCGGAGATCATTTTCTTTTACTTTTTCTGGTTGTTCATTAAATATGTTAGATAATTTATTATGCTTTATATAATACTAATTACGAAAAAAATTCAGTTGCAAAATTGATTTGTGTTGCGAAGCACCAAGAACACCATATGTGTTATTTTCCATTCATCTTGAATAATAAACATGATTTTTTACAATGTTAATGATGAATACAATGTATATGTCTGATATACGTGATACATTCTTGTTTGTTCCCTGATTTAAGGTCTGTTTGGCTCATACTGAGAAATGAAAATGACAGTAAATGGAAATGAGCAGAACGAAATTCTGGGCTTTAGTGGAAATAAGCATATTATATTATAGTAAATCAAACAGTTTTTTTTTATTTATTTATTATTTTCATTCTTATTGATTACTACTTAATCTCATAGATACATATAGAATTCTACGAAAAGCCGTTCGCGAAAGGGACGGATTGGGATTGTTTAAGCAATTCACGTACCAATAACCAAACACCCTCTTATCATAAAAATTAATTTTACAGCTGAATTGCTTCTATAATTTCAAAATTGAAGTCCAATTAAATTAAAAGTCAAAGCTTTGAATAAATAAAAAGATTACGGAGTTGACTTAAAAGCAATAAATTGATCCGTTTTTATATATTTTCGAAAGTCAAATGTCTTTTACCAAATCCCTATTTCTTTAAACGATAACAAATTTCGAAAAATAGAATAGTTTTTGTTGATAAAAAGTCAAATTACCAAAATAGCCTTGGATAGATAATCTAATGGGATTTTAAATGGCCAAACCGGCCCGGCCCAAGATCGATTATGCGGCTACTGTTCAGGACTGATTGGTAATTTTGGACGTTTCGAGGGATCGGTCTGGCCTGGAAATTCAAATTTTGACCCATTTTGATTGTTAATCAATGGTTATATGACCGTTTTTCTCGAAATTTGACCTTTTTGTCATTTTGGACTCCTAAACACTATATGTATAAGTGTTATGGTGTACGGGGTAAGGTATCAACTTAGAAAACACAAAAAAAAATTCTTGATATTTTATGATTTTGGCTCGTATTCGCTTCCACTTCTCACTACTCATTTATTTCTCTCTTTGTCTTCCAAAATGGTTGGTAACAACATGGTGCATCAAACGAACAAGTTGCCCAATTCTCTTTGTGCACGAACGAAAGTCTGAGATTTGGAATGTATACAACATGGTGATCTTCACAAATGGGAAAATAAATGTGCAATGCAAAATGTGTCAAACTCTTCTTACGACGAAAGAAAATTCAACTTTAAAGTAGCACACGGAGAAAACATGCCCAAGATTGAGGTTGGGGGCGATTCAAGCCAACCGATAATTGGCAATCAATGTCAAATATGAACGTTTGATGATGAGTTGAACCAACAAATGACAACACAATGTGTCATTCAAGTCAGGTTGCCGTTCAGACATTTCGACAACTCTCACATTACGAAGTTGATCCAAAAAACACTACAACCACGATACAAGTCGGTAGGTCGTCAAACTCTTAGTCGTGATGCAAATTAAAATGTGAAAAATATGTCGAAATAAAACGCAACAAATGTTTTCTCTTTTGTCTAACAACATTTATTTAGCGTGTGATGTATAAAGCGCACCACACGGATTGCGGGCTTCTTATATATGCATAACAACACATTGAATTAAACCGCAATCGTGACAATTATTCAAACGTGTTATCACATTTGAACCGTTTGATGCGCCACATTCTGGTGCACGCCAATTTTCAATGATTAAAAAACGTCTTGCATTTTATAATTCATCTTCTAAAATAATTATCATTTCATTTGATTACGCTAGTAATAATAATCTACGTATAAAAAAAATTAAAACATATTTTAAACCGTAAACTATTTCATACACGTTATTCACAGTATCTTAGCCCATGACCAACTGACTTGATCATGTTTAAAACTTTGCATCTTAGGTACCAAAATAAAAGTTTTGAAAGTACATTACTTAAAATAAAAATTAAATTAAAGTACATTATTTTTTCATACAATTCATTCTTTTTAAATCAGTAACATAGATCGTAATTTTTGACAAACTACAGTTATAAAAATGTATTGTAATAATGATGTAACATGGGGAGACAAAATGGCTGAATGGATCTCATATGATAATATGTTTAGCTTATTTTATTTGTGTATCCACGTACCTCGATTATTGTACCATGTGCTTCTCCACATGCACGTATGTCCACTCTCACTCCCCATTACTTAACCTTTGTCATATGCTATTATATTCTACATCCATTTGTACTTTCAAAGTACTCATGTTTTCTCATTTCTACCCTACCAATAATTATACTGATATTCGTATGCAGGATATGATAGGATAAAAAGCTTGTTGTTTTACGTTCAGTATGATATTAGACTTGGATATGAGAAAACTGAATGGAAGACAACATATCTGGAAAATAAGACAAAATTTTGTGGGGTACTGAATTACCCATGTCAAAATACAGCTCTAGAGCCCTTTATGATTTTGTAACTGTCTAGTCTCACTTTCGTATGTCTGGTCATATCTTGTTGTCGAGGTCGTTTGTGTTTACGTAATGTAATAGAAGTAGTGGGTTTTAAGAGTATATTGATTGTAGACGGGTTGTTTATGTTGATGATTAGTGAGGATGCGACTATGTGAGGGTTTAAAGAAGTTATCATTTTGGATGTTTATATATGGGCTTAATCATCTGAAAAACTCCAAAACTTGTGAGATGCGTGAGAATTTTTATCTTAAGGTTTTGTTTCACATGATCTTTTCATGTCCAAGTTTAGTATTTAATACATTGATTAACATATATTTGTTTTACAATATATTTGTTTCATATGTATTCTATTCACAATGTGAAACTTTTTATGTTTTACAAATATGTCAAAAATATTCACTTTATGAACCGAGTACATGTAAAACAAACGTATTATGAAATAACACATGATTCATAAGTTCTCAGATTTATTACAATTTAATGGTTTTGAAAAGGAATTCCCCAACTATTTCAATAAAATATAACACTATGTGGTGATGGTTGGGGAGTATTAATGAAAATTTTGAACATCATATCATATTGTAATCAAAAGGAAAAGACATTTTTTGAAATAGTTATTATTAGGGTTGAAATTTCATTTTCATTTCATTGGACCTAAAAGATTGGTCCCAACCATCATAACTCTTATTAATCTGAATATCTAACTCGTTATGTGAACCGCTTAATTCCAAGATGACTTATTTTGCGGATAGTTCGGAGTCATTGCATTTGAACCCCCATGACTATAAGATGATTTTTATTATTCTTTGTATTTGAACATGTAACCTCCGGATACTTTTTGACTTTTGGAGCTCAGGTTCAGACCAATCAAACCAAAAAAAAAAAAAAATAGAATTTCAAGTTAAACAAACACATGATATTCATTGTTACACATTTGCTTAAAGTCAAAGTCTTCGATTTATTAACTGAAATTAAAATCTAGTTGAATACTTTAATTGAACATTAAGCCTTAACCGACATTTATTTAACGTATGAATCTGTATTAATAAAAACTTGTCTATTTCAATTAAAAGACTTCTATTTTTATTTGAAAATTTTAATTTAATATTTAAATTACTTAATATTGTTTACACATCTTTTTAAAAAGGAAATTTATAAATAAGATTGTATTTATTCCATCATTTCAATTTTTTTATCAGATTAATTTATATATTAAAAATATAAAAAATAAATATTAATATTCGTTCCTGATTAAAAAAATAATAATAATAACACATAAGAAGAAGGCATTGAGGCTGAGGCTACCCCAATTTATATCCATCGTAGAATTTCTAGTCTACATGTACGGTTGGATGATAATGGCAACATAAATGAAAGGGTAGAAATGTAATTTGAACTAAAAATGGAGCCAAAATCTTGGAAAATGAAATGATAACAGATAAGACTTTAATATAAAAGTTTGAGCGGTTGCATGTGCCATTGAGTGCACAACAATGGACCATGCCGCTTACGTTACTGCTGCACCATTTGCAATTTACTGTTTTAGCCCCACCCACTTTTGATTATATATATATATATATATATATATATCCCCGTTAAGAAATCCATGGAATTATCAGAAAACTTGAATAAATTGTTTTGATGATAAAATGAACGATTAGTAATTTTGATTACAAAGGTGACAAAATTCTACAATGAATTGATTGATTCTTGTTGGAAAGAAGACTACTGTTTTAATGGTAAGAAAGTAAAATTGGTTGGTGTGGCGGTGGAGGTGGAGGTGGCGGTGGCGGTGGCTAGATCATGTGCATGAAGCTTGGCCCCATTTGACTATGAATCAAATAATCGTCGGTGGTGTTGCATCCGTCGGAGTTGGAGTTATGATTGAGAAACGGTTGGTGTGAATTTCGGAGCTCCATTTGTCGTCGGAGCTCCATGACTTTCCGATGAGAGTTGGAGTGTTTTGCGGGTACAAATGATGGGCTGGCAGCGGGTCGATATTCGGGTACTAAGCGACCCGACTTGTAACGAACTCCACATGCGTTGCATAACGTTTTGGGACCCATCGGACCTCTCCGCCACTGCGGTGTCTTATCCGAACCGCAATGCAGGCATCTCCGGACCGAATTCTCTGAACCGTCCGCTGTCGCCGTCTTCGACGGCATCGTTTTAGGCTGTAGGTTAATTTCGGTTGAAGAAGATGATTTGAGAAGAATGAGACGAGAGGACCAATCGCATGGAGCGGCGCGTGATCGTTTGCTACGAACTTTCCCAGGGACTAAAACGTCAGTTTGAAATATCGGTGAGTTAACTCTGTTAGAACCTATGATTCTCGGAGTGGTGTCGGAAGATGAGGTGTCGGTGGTCGGAACTTTGTTCGCGGCGGAGATCAGTTTGAGATTATGCAAATCGTCGCTGGAGAATGATTCCTCTGTGAAACTCGACAGCCATTCCAGCTCCGCCAAATCATCATACTGCATAATTCAACACATAAATCGATCATCATCACTATATATATATATATATATATATATATATTATCAAGTAGTACCTACCGGAACACAAAGTTCAGCGCCGGAAAAGGAGGTGATATTGCTGGATAAATGAGGTTCGCTACCGGAAAAAGAGGAATTATCAGCGGAATTCGAAGTAAAATTTTGAAAAAAAGCATCGTTCATGACGACTTCGCCGTCGTCGTTAGGGAAATCGACGAGCAAATCATCGATTGTGAAGTGATTGAGGGCGGTGGTGAAGTCGGTAGGCGTCTTCTGGTGTTGGAAGTAAGCTGCCATTGATGGATGATTGGAGAAAAGGTGAAAGGAGTGTATTGGTGGTGGGAGGTATTTGAAGCAGGGGGCTAATTGTTAAAAAAAGTAAAAATAAAAATTTATTAAATTACGTTTCTAGTCCCTATACTTCGTTGAAATTGCTATTTTTATTTTTATAGTTTTAAAATTACAACTTTTATTCTTATGTTTTATAATTTATTATTATTTTCATTTTTATAATTTAAAATTCATTTTCATTTGTTTTGTATCTCTCATATTTAAAGATAAATATTGGGTTTAGAGACGAAAATGACAAAAACCGTTATTCCAAAACCAAAAGGATGAAATCCGTAAATTCTAACAAACCACAAGGTCTAAAACCGTAATTTAGTCAAGAATCTAATGGCTCTTCAAGTCACTTGCTAGTTCTCTAAAGTTGTTTGTTTCTCCGTTCCTATATTTTTCTTTCTTTTTCTTTTTTCTTTTTTCCTTTTTCTTTTTCTTTTTCCTTTTTCTCTTTTCCTTTTATTTTTTCATTTGCAAAACTAAAACCATCAAATCAAGTAACGAGGTTTCATGTTTGATTAATTATATATCTTAAAAGCATATTAAATAAATTATTTTTTATATCATTAAGTCATTAATAAATAATCATATATAACTGATCAAATCAAATATGAGTTTTATTAAGCTATTAACAAATAGAATTTTAAAATTAAATAATAAATAATTTAATAATTATATCAATTAACGTAAAACATAAAAAATGGAAGTAAATGATAATGGTATCCGACTAACCACGTGAGAGGGGTGAGGGGTGGTTGTCAGCCGTCATGTGAGATTGTTTTATATAATCTATTTTTTATTTTATTATATATACATCCAACTTTTCATTTCATTTCTTTTTTATTTATTTAATTTAATTATAAAATACCACAAGGTTTTCGCATTTGGGCATGGGTTTCTACTTTCTATTATTCAGCGTCAGCCCAATAAGTATTTTTCCACGGGCTTCTAGCATTCAGCCCAATTAACATGTTTTTGAAATTTGAATTGCATAATTCAATTGTTAAAGGGGTGGGGTAATTTTACGCATATACAAGATAGGTCTTCCGTTCAGTATTACCGTAAAGGCTAGTCTTAGCCATTGAGTGAGCTAGAAAATACCCCTCATGTTGATGTTTTTGGAGGCAGGTTATGTATCAGACCAGTTAGGGTTGCTGGTAGTCAACTTTTGTCAAAATATGTTTTATGTCTTTTACACTTTTAGATCCATCCCAAAATCAAATCCAAGTATTTGAAATTCCATGGTTGATTTAACAACAATCATTTAATTACTTGTTAGTTTATGGAGTGATAAACACATGAATTTTTAATAAGATGTGGTGTCTTTGCTATGACACTGATCTGCATTAGAGGTGGCAGTGCTGAGAGGTTGAAAAATAGGGTTGAACCAGTTAAAAATCGTAACTTGTGACACCTTTTAGGGACAAGTTGGGACTCTGTCAATCCCTTTGGGTAAGGATATATGGTATTAATTATTAAACCTGTTATGTTCAAACTAGTCAAGAGATTGATAAGATTGTTTGTTTGAAATATTATCTTTGCCACATCTCGTCTTCCAAATGGACAAATGGATTTATCGTATTTTTGGTCATTCATGTATTTACAACCTCTCTTTGCCACATTGTTTTTTTATTTATAAATTTGTTATTCACGTATTTACCATTTTACCATTTATTAAAATGTATATATAGGTTCGTATTGTTTAAAAGTTTTCCCCACCCATAATTGCCTTCATTCTCTCAACTCTCGAGACTATTCATGATTTCGGTATTAATCTGTGTTTCAATTTCTCTGTTCTCGTTTTTTTTGTGTTTCAAACCTCCAATTAAGAGATGGTCTCTGGTTCAGAACTTGTCGTGGAAGTATTTGTAGACCATAAACAAAGCATCCTTGGGGAAAATTTACATTTGGCAATTCCTTCAAACGTGGAAACCAAAACACAATGTAGAAAATATGGTGCGCTTCTTATGGCAGAGGGGGAATTTATGTTGGAATGCACATGACAAATATTGCATTGCTGTAAAGGCTGCTATGAATTCGACTCAAATACAAATTGGGAAAAAAAAGCATAATGATTTGTAGTTATAACGTAGAGTTAAATCAGAGTATGCAGTCGAAGTTGGTGATCCAATAAGGGTGCTTGTTCAGACACTTTGATAACCCGTCACTTCTAGAGCTACATCGATACGTAAGTAGTTCTACCCTTAAACGAAACGCATTTAAATCATGAAAGCGTGCATGCATTGAAAATGCAAAACTTCTTATAAGCTTAGTAATACATATCCCTTTAATTTGTGACGTTTTGAACACTTCACACCGTTTATCACGTTCATATCTTTGTATGATGTGTCATCGGGATGGTTCATCGATATGGACTATGGTTTTGATGCACTAAACTCGCGTGCCAGATAATATAAATTACTAAACAAATATTTCATCACATATACAATGAAATGATAAAATCCGTGAACGATATAATCTTTAAAATAAAAACCATTTCGTGTGAAAACCAAACAACCGAATGGAATTTGGCGACTCCAATTCGTTCGAATTTCACAGGAATCTTGTAAACCAAACGGTCCATAATGCGTTTTTCCGATTGGGAATTATAAGTAGGATTTATTATTTCATTTATTAATTTCTATAATTTATGTGAACTTTGAATTAACAAGATTGTTGGTTGGGCCGGGTTATGGTATTTGGATTGGGCTTTTATGAAATGGGCATGATTAGCAATCCATGCATATTATTGGTGCAATGGGAATGGGTACATGCTTTTGTCATGTTTGAATTCCACAATAAAGGTACTTCGGTGTGTATGGTCTAATGGAATGGTTTTGATGGATGGGTTTGAGTTTTTGTGAGAAGTTGAGAAACGTAAAAAGAGATCTCTATTTTTAGATCAATTATAATTGAATGTTAATACTAATGAAGTGTACCAAGATGTACCAAATCAATTTCATTTTAAAGCGCAATTCATGGGTGTATTTGAGATTAAAAGTAATTAATGGTTATGATTTAGTCTTATGCTTTTCACCTTAACTCTTTTTCTCATACGATCATTCGGCGTTGATGGATTTAGATTTTGTAGAAAGATTTGAAATATTTGGTATGTTTGGTTTGTAGGATATGAAATAGAATAAAATTTTATTTCTTATAAAAATAATTAAATTATTTATTTATTATGTTTTTTTGTGTTTTTTTCTCTTTTATTTAATATTTTATTTATTGAGTATATTTTTATTAAAAAAATGGGCATTTGAAATTGGAAGCAATGAGAGCAAATGATGAAGATGGTCCAAAGAGAAACCCCCAAATTAGGAAGTATGGGGCACAAGTAACAAGTGAAGTATGGCTTTCTGTCTTTTATTATTTGACACACACACATACATGCATGCATACATACATATATACATGCATACATACATACATGCATACATACCTTCTCCTCATTTGTCAAATGTCTCATGTTATGTCACTTTCATTTATCTTTTTCTTTTTTCTCTCTACCATTTCTAGTATCTATATGTTTCATTTTTATAAAATCTTCATAATTTCATGTAAAACATTAGCTTCATATAAACCAAACACTCTTTCTTGCTTTCAGGAAACGACCGGTGTCAATTCATAAAGAATATAACATGCGAGATTCATTATGTTGCAACCTCGTCATAAAATACTAATAACAGGTCTTTTTGGTCACGAGATTTAAAAAACGAGTGTAATGTTATGTAATTTAATGGGATTAAGAGGTTGTTTGATTGATTTTTCATTAAGTCATGTATGAATAAAGTTATTCGTGTCGATTAATCTGTTTCGTTTGAGATAGTTTTTTTGAATAGATCAAAGATCCTTGTTTTTTAATTAAAAGAGACAAGTTTAGATTTTTTTTTTGACTTTCTGTATAAAGTTCCTTTAGAAGCTTACTGAATAAGCCACTATCAAACAATCATATATAATTGACCGAATCAGTGGGGTTGAAGCATTGCTGGTGAAATGTGGATCTTAGAACGGAAAAAAAAAAACTGAAAAGTTTTGTGTGTGATTTAGAAAGGAGAGAAGTAAAGGGGGTGAAAGTGAAAAGTTGTATATCTGGACAAAGACAAAAGTGAGAAAGTTTTTGGAAATGTGAAATGAATATATTAAAAGGAAAAAAAACACACACATAAAAAAAAGAAGGTAGAAACCGAGGCGCATGCAAAACCATCATCATTGTGTTCTCTTTACTTCCCTGCTCTCACGCCCTTTCTCCCTAATTTAGGAACCCTCCATTAGCCTTCACTTTCACCCTTCCTATTTCCACTTATTTACATCCATGCCACTCTATACACCCATATAATATACATCCATTACTGTTCTCTGTAAGATAAGATAGAAGTCAGGTTTGGATACATTTCATTTATTTGATACTTATCTTTTAATGAAATATAATGGGTTCTTTTCGTTATTTACAGTCACCCATTTTAATAGGTTTTGTATGAATAAAGATGCTTGTGTGGATTAATTTGTTTGTATAGTTTGAAAAAACTTGGTTTTTTCCTTATAAAGTTCACTCTCAAAAGTTTAGTGAATAAACTACATTCTATATCATTAAACCGATATTAAACAGTCATATATAGTTAATCGAATAAGTTGTGAACAGAGACGGGTCCGTCCCTGCAGTTATACATAGCTGACCAAATAAGTTACGAATCTCATTAAGCTGTTAACAAACATACTATTACCATTTATACGGTTGATTAAAGCAAGAATTTGTGGTTTTAACCAATGAAAAAACAAGAATCCTGAGATACGACAATGGCAATCTTGTAAATTGTTGAAGGGATTTGGGCATGATGGGAATGGAGAGGAAAGGGAAGAAGGATGAAGCAAAAAAATCCAAATTTATGGTGCAGGCTGGGCAGGCAGCCTCTCAGCTGTAGGATAGTATAGATAGATGAAGTACAGTGAAAACAGATAAAGCAAAAACAAACAGCAAATGAGCCAACACCAGCTCCCACCCAGTCCATCATATCCATCTACAGTGCTAAAGCACTAAAAAAATCTCCTATACTCTTTATCTCCTCTACCTATTCTCTCTTCTTTTTATTTTTCAGAATTAGGGTTCCTAGAAAGATCATAAAAATTCCATCTTTTTGTGTCTCAGAGAATCTCCTCTCAAGATCTTCCATTTACTTCCTATCAATATCATGTTGGGTTGGAGGATTCAGACGTTGGTGTGCTTTTCTGTTTGATAAAAGAAGAATTTAAACAATAAGTCAAGATGTTTCAGAGGTTAGGGACGATTGGAGATGCAGATTGCTACTGATTCTTGTGGGTTTGAAAGGACTCAAAATCTGAAGCTCTGAAAAGGGTGTACTCAAGAAGAAGAGAGACGAATCTTTCTTGAAGCTAAAGAGGATACAGTCAAAAGGGTATTAAATTATCATCGTTAGGGGCTCAAAATCAAGAACATTCTTTTTGTTTATCGACTTGAAAGTTTGGGGTTTTCTTGTTTACAACATGGGAATGTGCCGATTTTAGTGGGTTTTAATTTCTTTTTGGCCAATCGAAAGAGGTAAAAAGATAATCTTTTTGGAGCAAATGATGATGGCGATGTCATTGAAGGATGATAAGGGTGGACTACTCGATAATGGCAAGTATGTTCGTTATACACCTGAGCAGGTTGAAGCTCTCGAGAGGCTTTATCATGAATGCCCAAAACCCAGTTCCATTCGTCGTCAACAACTCATTCGTGAATGCCCTATTCTCTCTAACATCGAGCCAAAACAGATCAAAGTTTGGTTCCAGAACCGAAGGTATAAATGAACTTTCTTGATTTGGGTTGTTAAGTGGTCATAATGCAGATTGAAGAAATGTTGATTAAAACCCCATTTCTTAGCTTTTTAAGTCTTGATTCTTTGTAAAGATTGTTAAAATGAAATTTCTTGATTTGGGTTGTTAACTGGTTATAATGCAGATTGAAGAACTGTTGGCCAAAACCTAATTTCATAGCTTTTTGAGTCTTGATTCTTTGTAAAGATTATTAAAACGAAATTTCTTGATTTGGGTTGTTAACTGGTTATAATGCACAGATGGAAGAACTGTTGATTAAAACCCAATTTCATAGCTTTTTGAGTCCTGATCCTTTGTAAAGATTAATAATGGGTTGTGTTTGTTTCATGTTTCTTTGTACAGATGCAGAGAAAAACAGAGAAGAGAGTCTTCACGTCTTCAAGGTGTGAATCGAAAACTGACAGCGATGAACAAACTCCTGATGGAAGAGAATGATCGATTGCAGAAACAAGTGTCACATTTGGTGTATGAAAATGGCTATTTTCGCCAGCATACGCAGAATGTGAGGATTCTTATTAAGTCTGATTGTTTATTTATGTACCATTTAAGTTTGGTGAAATTGATGTTTTAAGTTTCTTGGTACTGCAGACGGCACTTGCTACAAAAGATACGAGTTGTGAGTCGGTGGTAACGAGTCATTTGACTCAGAATCCACCACAGGATGCTAGTCCTGCTGGGTTAGTTTCTATTGATTCATTTTTCGATTCGGTTTTCTTATAGAATTGAATTGGGTTGGTTTGGGTTCTTACTTTCTGTATATTGTTCTGTTTTCAAGACTTTTGTCCATCGCAGAAGAAACTTTAGCAGAGTTTCTTTCGAAGGCTACTGGAACTGCTGTTGAGTGGGTCCAAATGCCTGGAATGAAGGTATATATATATTCACATGTGAATCTTCATATCTGATTATTAGTTCAGTTTCAGTGAATCTTGATCAAATGGAAGTAGAAGGAAAGGCCATTCATGTTGCATTTCCCATTTCTTTAATGATGCTTGAGATAGAATGTTGACTACTCTCTTCGCAATTTGTGGTCGGCCGATCTGTTTCTTGAATTTTCCTTCTTTTCCTTTGATGTAGCCTGGTCCGGATTCCATTGGAATCGTTGCTATTTCTCATGGTTGCACTGGTGTGGCAGCTCGAGCCTGCGGCCTGGTCGGTCTTGAGCCTACAAGGGTGAGCTTTATCATCCCCTCATTTGTCATTTCCGTTGATGCTAGAACTTGGATCTGTGAAGTTTATAAGCTAGATTATTCTTTGAGCTTAATGAATAAGCCCTGCTTGGTTAGGCAAAAGCTAGCGTTATAATAAGCCGTAGGGGACTTTATGCCCTTTATTTATTTTCCATTTAATTTTTCCAAATGTCTTTTTACATCATTTTACATTGTCCTCTAGCTAATCATCTAATTTTTACAGAAGTATGATTAGTTTATCATCTAGCTTATAAGCCAACTGCTAGTTTGCCAAACATAGTCTAAGGGCCTGTCTTGTTAGTAGCTTAATAACTCACAGCTTATTTAGTACATGACTGCTTGGTAGTGGCTTAATGATATAGAAATTGGCTTATTCAGTAAGCTTCTAGGGTGGGAGGCTTTATGCAGAAAGCCAAGTTTTTTCCAAACCTGTCCCTCCCAATTAAAAAAAACCCTCATTCCATCTATGAAAAACCCCTCTGAAACAAAAACCTTCTCAATCTATACAAACAGACTAATACACACAGACAGCCCCTAAGCCTTTTGTGTGTCAGGTTGCTGAAATCCTCAAGGATCGCCCTTCGTGGTTTCGTGATTGCCGAGCTGTGGATGTCGTCAACTTGTTACCCACTGCCAATGGTGGAACCATTGAGCTTTTGTACATGCAGGTGGGTGATGCTTCATTCTTGCCACCATTGTTATGCCACTTTTTCTTCACTCACTCGATTTTGATTCTAAATCTATCCGATGGTCTAGCTTTATGCTCCGACAACATTAGCTACTGCTCGTGATTTCTGGTTGCTGCGTTACACCTCTGCTACAGAAGACGGCAGTCTAGTGGTGTGTAATCAATCGTTTTGAATCATTTTCCCATTCTATTTTATGATGGTGCTGTTTCGGAAATCACTTGTTTGTAGATCTCGTTTTTTATGTCATATGGTGGGATGTGTAGGTTTGTGAAAGATCACTAACCAACACTCAAAATGGTCCGAGCATGCCGTCGGTGCAGAACTTTGTTCGAGCCGAAATGCTGCCTAGTGGCTACCTTATTCGACCTTGTGAAGGAGGTGGTTCTATCATTCACATTGTCGATCATATGAACTTAGAGGTAATTGTATGCAGTTTGTATTCAGAAATGTTAATATTTACTTTTCATATATATATATTTATATGTAGGGTCAAGGTTCGGGGATAACTGCAAAAAATTGAAAACTTGAGGAACATGCTGGTAAACGTCAATCTGGACGGTATGCACATGTGCATATACAACTACTTGTATACACATTTGTATATGCACATGTGCATACCGTCCAAATGAATGGTTATTAGGGTGTTCCTAGTTTTTCAATATTTTGAGTTTTCTCTTGAACCTTCCTCTCTCTCTCTCTCTCTCTCTCTCTCTATATATATATATAATATAGGGTCAGGTAACCGTCCACCTGGATGGTATGCACATGTTCATACAAGTAATTTATAAGCAATATGTCTGGTATGCACACGTTCATCAAAACCAAGAAACAACTTCCCAATTACCATCCACATGAATGGTTACAAGGGTGTTCCTTAGATTTTCATTTTTTAGCGGTTTTCCTTTGAACCTCCCTCTCTCGATATGTATATATATTCGAAATTATTGAACATGGATGATTAAGTAGGCATGGAGCGTACCTGAAGTGTTGCGCCCGTTGTATGAATCATCAACTGTCCTCGCTCAAAAAACAACAATGATGGTAATATTTGAAATCCATTTTTTTGCAATGATTTCCGTAATACTGGAATAGATGTATTTAGAGTCCGGTTTTTTCAACAGGCGTTACGCCAACTGAGACAGATCGCTCAAGAAGCTTCCCAGTCCAGTACCCCTAATTGGGGCCGAAGACCTGCAGCATTAAGAGCACTTAGTCAGAGGTTAAGCAGGTAGGTTTTACGAGCGCCCTTTTTGTCATTTTCTCAGGCGTTGATTATAACGGATTTTTAATCGGCAGGGGTTTCAATGAGGCTCTGAATGGGTTTAGTGATGAAGGTTGGTCGTTGATGGGTAATGATGGGATGGATGACGTTACTATTCTTGTGAACTCTTCTCCCGAAAAACTTATGGGATTAAATCTTTCGTTCACGAATGGATACACACCCGTTAGTAATGCTGTATTATGCGCAAAAGCATCGATGCTTCTCCAGGTCAGCCACCGACAGTTCTTTTGTTGACGGGATTCCACCGATTTCTTTTTTTCTTAATGTGAGAGTTAAAATCCCTTTCTTTTTGCAGAATGTTCCCCCGGCCCTTCTCCTTAGGTTCTTAAGGGAGCACCGGTCTGAATGGGCAGATAACAATATCGATGCTTACTCAGCTGCAGCGGTGAAACTTGGACCATGTAGTCTACCAGGGTCGCGAATCGGTAATTTTGGTGGTCAAGTTATTCTTCCACTTGCTCACACAATCGAGCACGAAGAGGCAAGTTAATTCCGTCATATCTGATTTAAGTTTGATCAAATCGTAGTTAATTTTAGGGTGTGTTTGGTACACTGGATAGGACATAATAGAACATGGATCATTGTTCCATGTTTGGCCGGACTTTTATGTGGAATAGATAGGAACAAGGTGGAACAGAGCGGTATTTTAGATCTTATTTTACCAATATAACCTCAAAATAAAACCCAATTCTTTTCTAAAACATCAAATACACCTCATACATTTTATTCATTGTGTTTTATGCTCTTTAAACTTTCACTATACTATCCTCAAAATATATATGGTTTCCATATTTTTGGTTAATTTTGTAATTTATTAAATATTAATAATAAAAAAATAATATAGAAAAGGTATAAATAAAAATTGGAAACTACATAAACCTTTTGTTTTGGTGTCATTTTAATCATTTTGATGAAAACTTTCTAATGATATATTTTGTTATAAAAATATTTATTTTATTATAATTTAATAAATTAATAAAATATATAAAAGATATAAACAACTCATTCGGGTAAATTCGTCATTTCATCTATCCTGCCCAGTTCTGTCTTACCAAATCCTGAACAGTTGTATTGTATTAATTTTATATCTGAAGATAAAGTTTGTTTTAATTTTATAGTTATTGGAGGTTATTAAATTGGAGGGTGTCGAGCATTGTCCTGAAGACTCGTTGATGCCGAGAGACATGTTTCTTCTGCAAGTACGTGTTGTTTCTTCATGCTATTGATCGTTTTTTAGCCTTAAATGACATCGTCATCTGAATTCGTTATTATGATTCGATTGAATAGCTATGCAGCGGAATGGATGAGAATGCCGTTGGCATGTGTGCCGAACTTATATTTGCTCCCATCGATTCTTCTTTTGCCGATGATGCACCTCTTTTGCCTTCGGGTTTTCGCATCATTCCCCTCGATTCTGGCAAGGTTAGCATCCATATGCCATATATACTACAATAAGATTAGGTTTATAGGACGCCAAATATGTCTAAATATCATAATAAACTGCTTTATAGGACTTAAAGTTTATATTTGGCATCCTATAAAGCCGACTTTGTGTTTATTAGTTATTTATTTAGTTTTGGCTCCAACATTCGTTATATGATCTGGTTATAACATAAATATATGCAGGAGACATCAAGTCCAAATCGCACTCTCGATCTTGCTTCTGCGCTTGAAATTGGAGGTTCGGGAAATAAGGTATCTGGTGATCCTAATACTGCTAGTAACACTGCAAGATCGGTGATGACAATAGCATTTGAGTTTGCATTCGAGACCCACATGCAAGAAAGTGTAGCGGCCATGGCTCGTCAGTACATTAGAACCATCATCTCATCTGTTCAGAGGGTTGCATCGGCACTGTCTCCATCTAACCTGAATCCTAACGGAGGTCTGCAGGCACCAATGGGCACTCCTGAAGCACATACTCTAGCTCGATGGATCTGCCACAGTTACAGGTGCGGGCTCGGATATCTCTTTACCCTTGCACATTACAACGAAATCGGTTTTATAGGACGTAATATTATCAGACTATAAAATGTGTTACAATAAAGCAATTTATTAGCACATTTAGGGGTGGTTTGGTTGGTTTTCCATAAAGTCCTGTATGAATAAAGTTATTGTGGATTAATCTGTCTGTAAGGATTATGGAAGGTTTTTGTTTTTTTCATAGGTGGAAGGAACATGTTTTTTAATTGGGAGGGATAGGTTTGAAAAAACATGGATTTCTGCATAAAACTCCCCCCTTAGAAGCTTTCTAAATAAGCCACTTTCTATATCATTAAGCCACTACCAAACAGTCATGTGTATAGCTGACCGAATAAGCTGCGAATCCTATTAAGCTCATTAAGCCGCTAACAAACAGGCCATTAGACATATTTGACGTTCTATAAAACTGATTTTGTTACAGTGAGGTCGTGTTAACATTGTGTCTTCTTTCGTTATCTTTGTTTCTCACAGGTGCTATTTGGGTGTGGAGCTTCTTAAAGCTGGCTGCCATGGAAATGAATCCGTCCTTAAGTCTTTGTGGCACCATTCAGATGCAATCTTGTGCTGCTCACTCAAGGTGGGTTTTGATTAGTTTCCACAATGCAACTGTTAACACTACAACAAAATAGGTTTTATAGGACACCTAAAATGTATAAGCGTCCTATCTAAAAGTGTTACAATAGGTTTATAGAACGTTTTTAGGCGTTTCTACAAGTTTATTAGAACATTTTAAAGATAGTGTCATATTAGCTATTTTATACAACACTATTTGGAAAAATGTCCTATAAACACAAATATGAGTTTATAGGACACTTCTTAAAAGTGTAGTATAAAAATAGATAATATGACACTTTATTTCAGAAGTGTCCTACAAAACTTGTTAAAACGCGTAAAAGCGTCCTTTAAACTTATTGCAACGCTTTCAGATAAGATGTTTTATTGTTTGGTCTTATAAACGTAAGTTCTATAAAGTATTCTATTAAGACTCTTAGACATTCCATGCGTCCTATAAAGCCATTTTTGTTGCAGTGGTTACTGCAACAAGGTCGGTTTTATAAGACGTCAAAGATGTTTAAATAGACTCGCTTTTAGGATTTAATTTTATAGGATTAAACAGTTGTGCCTTCTGCATAAAGCTCCTCCCCTAAATGAGCCAGTTTCTACATCATTAAGTCATTACCAAACATTTATGTATAGCTGACTGAATAAACTGAGTCCCATTAAGCTTATTAAGCTGCTAACAAGTAGACCCTTTAGTCCTATAAAGCAGTTTATAAGGACATTTAAATATATATCGTGTTCTATAAACCCGATTTTGCTGTAATGTATAAACAACTCAAAATCGAAGTCTTTGGGAAGCTTCTCTTTAATACTTATTTTGCCACCGTTCTACCTTTGAATGCAGGCATTGCCGGTTTTCACTTTTGCAAACCAGGCTGGTCTTGATATGCTCGAGACCACCCTAGTCGCGCTTCAAGAAATCACTTTGGAGAAGATCCTCGATGAACATGGAAGAAAAAGTCTTTGCTCTGAGTTCCCTCAGATCATGCAACAGGTTCGTTAAACGAAGTAAATAAGTTTATAATTAATCACGTAATTAATCACGGAATTAAGAGCGCAATTTTGGTTATGGTTTTGTTATCAGGGTTTTGCGTGTCTTCAAGGGGGGATATGTTTATCGAGCATGGGGAGACCAGTTTCGTATGAGAGAGCAGTGGCATGGAAGGTGCTGAATGAAGAAGAAAATGCTCACTGCATCTGCTTTATGTTTATCAACTGGTCCTTTGTTTAAATAGGGTTTTAGCTTGTGGCATCTTCAACAAGTACTGCTTACAACACTCTTGGATTCAGTCCAGCTTTTGTGTTTTTGGTTTGTTAAATGTTGATCCTTGTGAAGTTGGAAGTTTATGATTATTCAAACTTATTTACCTACTACTGTTTCTTTGAAATATTTATGGTGCATTCCTTTGTTACATCTCCCTGCCCTTCTGCTCTGCCAAATATATATAGAAGGTCGAGTTCCGGTGAGAATGAAAGTTATGGTGAGAAGCGTAAGAAAAGATCTTCACCTTTCGATCAATTCTAATTGAATGTCAACACTAATGAAGTTCACTTCTTTTTACCCAATCTTTCGCCTATATATATATATATATGTTTAAATGTATTAATAAATTGATTTATAGGTTTTGGCTCATTCAAGACCCTGTTTTTTAGCAGCTTAATGAGCTTATTGGAACTCACAACTTAGTTAGTCAGCTATACTTTGGTATTGGCTTAATAATATAGAAGATGACTTGTTCAATAAGCTTTTAGGGGGGAGGTATATGCAGAAAGCCGAGTTTTATCCAAACTAATTTTTTCTTAAAGGAAAACCAACCAAACAGTTATACTCTTGAAAGTTAGACTGCTATTGCTGTGATAAGAACCCACCATTATTTCAGGTTGTAAGCTTAAATCTTGTAAATGGTACAACAGATGGATGCAAGCAGACAATACATACTTTTGTTAAGAAACAATTTCATTCACCTTCTTTAGCTTTATAGATTACAACACATTTTACAAGAATTATTGACACTTACGGTACAGTTTTACAGTTAACAATATTCGGAAGATCATAATCGACAAGCAACCCTTTGAAAAACAACCAACATCCCGAAAAAAAAACCTAGAACCAGGTCAAGATATGTTGGTTGGATGTGTGTCGGTTGCGAACAGACTTACGATCCAAGATAAAAACCCGTTAAGAGACATTTCATTTTGGTCTCGGTCCCTGTGATTTGTGCGAATCGAATTAAAGTTATGAGATACCAACACTATAATTAGCAGATCCTATAAATATTTGGACATGCTTGAGACATATTAATAAGAGCATATGAAACCCTAATGGATAGGATTGGTGACTAAAAACTTATGTCGTAATCATGTTCAGAAGGCGCTCCGCTTTCTTACTCGCACACACCTATCCGTCAACAACACTCGCTAGTCCGGCTTATTAGCGAGTGTTGACACCATTGATCTCCTTAGTAATGGCTGGAATGCAGCTCGAACTTCTTGCAATGCCACCCCTTTTCACGGATCCGGTGTCTCTAGGACTCAAAGATTTACCTCGTAGCCGAGTCTTTTTCAACAAATCTCTCATGGCCTCGGCTTGACACAAAACTGGATAAGCCCGATCACGTTTATTGAACCGAACACATGTATTCATGTGACTACTCAAAGCTGCTTCTTTATTTCCTCCATTCTTTTCCATCTCTTCTTTAACAGCTTCTGAACACAAGCCACAGATCCATTTTCCCAAGAACCGGTTATGGATGTTTTCCATGTATTCGGGCGTGCATTCTTCGACCATGCCACAACATTCGCACTTGGCGTCTACGACCTCAGAGATGGTGGTTAAGGACTTGATATCGATGGCGTCTTTGCTGAGTTCGAAGGACATGTCGGAGACGGTTCGTTTGAGGGCATCGGAGGAGAGTCTTGGTGGCTTGGAGAAGGAATGTTTAGGGTGAGCACATTGGGTAACAATGGTGTCGCCATGGGGTGCCATGTTAGATGAATAAGTTATGGAAGAAGATGAATATGAGATGAATGATGTTGGCTTAGTGTAGAAGGGAAGGAAGGTGTGAAGTATTTATAATGGAGGAGGAGGGTAATCCTTTTGGTTGTTAAATCAATGTTGCACATGATTATTCATGAATGCTTTGGTTGGCTTTCTCATGTCAACTTCTTGGTTGGTCTCAACACCATCATTAATACGTTAACTCTTATTCAATATTATATATATATATATATATATATATATATATATATATATATGATTGTGTTCCCGTGAGACCGAATTGTTTTCGTGAAACCCGTAAGATCATTTTTTTACACTTGAAACTTCACAGCAAAACGCTATGAAGATAAAAAAAACCCGAACATTCCTAACAAAAACACTATGAAAATTATCTTTACAACGTTTCAAGTGTAAAAAAATAGTCTCATGAATCTTAAAGAAAACACGCTGGTCTCAAGTCATATATATATATATATATATATCTATCTATATATATATATATATATATATATATATCTATATCTATATCTATATAGGGGTGGGTTTAAATAAAAACCACTCAATTTGTAAAAACCGTGAAACCTCATTCAACCAATTATAATTTTTTATTTTGTTCATTTTTTTGTAATTATGAGAGGTTGATTAACCATTTTTATTGTGGAGGGTGTTAATCATGGATATTATCATCTTCATTAATTTAATTTTAAAGAAATACATGAAACAGTTTCATTAAAATTTCATTAAGTAGTWTATGAAACAATTTCATAACCACATATGAAACAACTTCATCAAAAAAAGTATTATATGAAACAATTTCACAAGATTAACAATTTCATAAAAAAATTTCATAAGATTAACGACGGATGAAAGTAGTTTTTACGGTTTTTACAAATTGGAGTGGTTTTCATTTGATCGCTCCTCTCTCTCTCTCTCTCTCTCTATATATATATATATATATATATATATATATATATATATAATATGCATTGCATGGGGGTATTTAAAACTAAGAATTTCGAGTTCCACCACCTTTTTTCTTTAGATCTATGGCATGTGTATATAGGTTAGAATAGAAGAGTAGTAGTATTATATTTTCACTAAAATAAAATCAGTTATTTTCTAAATTAATGTATTATATTATATTATAAAACATTTAATAAAAATCCTAAAAACCATCTTTTATACATAAATTACTGGTTATTGATGCATATTATTTAAAATTCAAGATTACAAGTAAATTGTGCGTAAGTATAACTTATTAAGTTTCATGTTTGAATTCGTGTAATTAATTGTAGATAAATACAATTAAACACAAGATAAAATTCGTATTTTAAATCTAAAATCTAAAATATAATTAAAATAAACATTAAGTTTCAACATAATACTTAGTTATTATCTTTATAAAAATTATATTATTAAACCAAAAATAAATTACTTTGTCATTAAATTATAATAAAAAAAAGTTGAATTAAAGAAGTTACACAAAAAATGAGAACTTTTATATATATTATTAATTTTTATGATATTTTCAAATTTATATTTTATTAAAAAAACATGAATTGCTTGCTCAAAACTACGTAAATTGGCAACATCGACATAGACCAAATAAACAAAACATTGAAATCGAGATATATCTCGTTGCATTACGCGAATATCATTCTGGTTAATTAATAGGACTTGAGTTTATAAGGTCAAACAATTATCTATTTACATTAAGTTAGATACAACGTTTTTGGACGTACTAAAAGATTTTTAGGACACTTTTAAATTAAATTATCATATTCGGTTTTTATAGAACATGTTTTTTTTATATAAAACACATTTCAAATATAATAAATTATTTGATGTTAAAAGTATCCTAAAAACGCATTAAAAACACCCCATTCTATTTATACTATTCGTTTGGTGATTAAAACATAAATATACAAACTTAAAATAGCAAACTATGGTGATTATTATCAATATTTAAAAATTATATTTTTAGAGAACGTTTCAAATGCAGTCCATTACATTTTTACAATCTAATCAATTGAGATATTTATGAAAAAACGATGAGAGTTTATTTATTATGATATGAATATTTATGAAAGATAACTATGGTTCATTAATTATGATCAATACTTTATATTAGAAAACAATCAAAACTTTTATGAAATCAAATTAAATGAACAGTTGAGATTGAGTTATATTGATTGTACAAATGTAAAAGGTTGCATAATAACACACTTTTATATTTGTATTCACTCTTTTTTTTGGATTAGATGTATATATTTATAAAGCAATTAATTAATTAATTGGGGAAAAGAAATTCAAGAAAATAGAATCCATTAAGATGAACAGTTAAGAGGGTCCATCATGATGCATGCAATAAAAGCGGAAAAAAGATCGATCACATGTTGATATCCTCCAACCACATAAACCCTAAACCCTATTTTTAACCACCACTTCTTTTTCTTCTTTAATTACCAATCACCATACATCTTTCTAACTTTCATTTCACGTGAAAATTGAGTCACAGACATCATGAACCAAAAGTCGTATAAATGCTTTAAATCGAAAAGGCCGCATGCATGCATGCTTACAACCTAGTAGCTTCTACTATATATCTCCATTCCCACTGCTGCTTAGGGTTTCTAGCTTTTCTTCTAGAAAAATCTATGTGGTCCATAACCATGCATGCATGTGACTCCATATCTTTGCTTCATAACTCTTTGTGGTCTCTCTCCACCTGTGTCACGAATAAACCCTCTCAGCCTCTCAAAAATCCAACCTAATCCGTCATATACATATATATATATATATATATATATGTATGGAGTTGGATTCACGTGAGACCAAAGGTTTTTCGTGAGACCCGTAAGATCAATTTATGTTCATTGATCAACTTTATAAACTAATGATCTAAAATTGCACGGTGACAATTTTGTGATTATTGAGAAGTCTCGTGGCATTTATAAATATTCAGATTGTCATATTGTAGATCTAATCCAAGGGTTGAGAATTGATCTTACGAGTCTCACGAAAAAACACTTGGTCTCACATGATCCCAATATATATATATATATATGATTGATTAATTTGTGGTTTGAATTTCAAACCAATCATTTTATATTTCCTCAACTTGCGTGTATCCGTCCTCATCAGATGGTTTTTCATTTCTCATATTTTTCCAAACAACTGGTCGACATGAATGGTTCAGCTTGAGAGCAATATATAGGGTTAAGTTTACGGGATTACGATAAATAAATGAATATTATCTATTCGATCATCTAATGTAACAGTTGATAAAATGTTCTTTAGTTTCTCATTTACAAACCATACAAACCAATCTTAGCCGTTAAAATCTATCGACACGGTACGTACAGTGGTATACCTCACGATACATGTACCTGATAAAATCTATCGACAGTACGGTACAGAGGTACTTCGCAACATATACGGGTCAAAACATCATTGCGATTTCCCAGCATCTTTACCGACCCAAAAAATTTATTTGGATCAATTAAGCCCCTTTATCGTCTTATATTGACTTTTACTCGACCGATTGCTCAAGAGTCTATCAGTAGTCCTAATGCCCCGCTAGACCCGATTTTTTACTTGAGCCTTTTATAAACATTTTCGACAAAATAAATTCTTAAAATTCCAACTATATTCCAAAACGAAAATTTCCGAGTGTCGTGGTAATCTTTAAGAACTAAAACAATTATTTTCGTAAATCTATTTCATCAAAAAGCTATTTAAACAAATTCAAATGTCTTGAAATCATTAGATTTAGAGGCTGTTTACCAAACACTTACTCAGGTAAGTAAACACCAAGCCATATTGCCTTACCGGATGAACATGGTAAGGACCAAAAATCGTATCCGGTAAGAACGAAACAATGACCAAGAGTCTTACCTCGTAAGTGAGAGTGACGACTCTTAGCATGGTAAACACTTAATTACTGGGTAAATTGTTGTATACAATACCGTTTTGGTGGACTAAAATCTTATCATGTAAGTAAATGATAGTGTTGAATCTTACCGGTCAACGCTTACCAGATAAGTGTTTGATAAACGGCCCCTTAATGTCCAAAAATAATCAAAATTATTCAATCCATCAAGTATCCTTCATTGAAAATAATTAACAGTTAAATATTTAAACAATTTATAAAGAAAACGTAGTTCGGTAATTTGAAAATAATGGACCAAATACATTAATAATAACTAGAAGAGTATTCACACAATACAGTGAGACACATCTTGATTTTAATGTTCTATTTTATTATTTGTCTCTGTCGATGTTATAATACGATTTTATGTGTTTTTAATAAAACAATAATGATTTTATTTTTGAATAAAATATAAATTTAAATATATCATAAAAATTTGAAAAAAATATATATCAATGTTAATATCAAATCAATTATTTAAAAGTTCTCATTTTTTATGTAATTTATTTATTTATTTTTTTAAGTATAATTTAATTTAAGTTTATTAACGAAATAATTTATTTTTTGTTTAATAATATAACATTTTATAAAGATAATAATTAATATTCTGTTAGAACTCAATAATTATCCTAATTATATTTTAGATTTTTTATATTTAAAATGAGATGTTTATCCTGTATTAGATCATGTTTATATGAAGTTAGTTACACGAATTCAGATATGGAGCTTTAATAAGTTGTACTTATGCACAATTTACTTGTAATATTAAATTTTAAGTAATATGCATCAATAAACAATAATTTATGCATAAAAAACGGTTTTTAAGAGTTTTTATCAAATGCTTTATAATATAGTATAGATTTATTGTTATAATTCGTTTGCTCAATTAAATAAATCAAATAATTATGGACTATTCTTAATCAGATTTAGCCCATCAATGATAAAAATGGTTTCTCTACCATGGCCCAACAGGAACCTCCAGCGCAGCTCCTGGCCGGATCTGGGCACGCCCAGACCCACGAAGCAGGACAGGATCCGATCCGTTTTGGCCCCAAAAACCATTTTTCCATCGTTTTGGTTCGTTTTTTTTTCATAAAAACCTTAATAACAATTTTTTCTACCTAATAAATTAAGAATCGTGATTTTTCACAACGACGGGGCTCTAATTTAAAGCTTAAAGGCTCGAATTTTTTACAAAAAAGGACTAATAATGACGTTATGGCAAAATCGACAGCCTTCACGACCCTTTTCACGAACATAGATTTTTACCACTTATTACAAACAATAAAGTCCCTTTTTTTATGAAACTCTTTTTTGAACTTATTTTTTCTTTTTTTGCCTTGAAAATATATTTTATGCAGAAAATCCACTTCTGCATAAACTTTGGGTATTTGAAGAAAAAGATTTCTAAGGTGGTTAAAAAGATTCCTACAAGATAAACTACTACAGTACGCAATCGGCAATTATTGGCACAAAATTGCATCTCAAAATAGAGATCGTATAAATAAATGGTAAGAAAATCATTGAAGGGAGAGTAGAGAGAATTTTGACTTCTCGGATTTGAGAAATATCTGAAGAGGTGAAGGGGATATTGCATGAACCGCGACCACCAATTGAAGGAGATTAGAGCTCCACCTCCTAAGCAATTGTGTCATACGTGTTGTCTGTTGTTGTAGGTATCTTGATTTGCCATGTCTTGGGCCTGTTTACGGATGAATCTATATCTTAGAATTTTAATGTGATTTGTTATACTTTATAATATTTTGATTTTAATCACAATTTTGCATTTCATAAAACCAAATTTAGGTCACACTTTAGAAGATTTGCGACATGCTATATCAGAAAATCTAAAATTGTATCTTGGTTATGTAAGAATATAATAAGAGATTGAAAGATATGGTCGAAATTGTTGGTCGTTTGGTTCGAAATATATACCACTTCTATTAATCAAAACTTTATGATGTTGTGACATGATAATATAGGTCATTTACACTTTTGGTCCCTCTGGTTTGTTAAAGGAATATAGGTCATTTACACTTTTGGTCCCTCTGGTACGTTGGACAGAGTGGGACAGGACAGGACAGAACACAATTGTCCTATGTTTGGTGTGGTTTTATGTGGGACTAACTAGAACAAACTAGAACAAGGGTGGGACAAGGTTGTCCACCCTTTACCCATGGAACTAAGTAGAACAAGAAACTTTTTACCACTTTACCCTCAAAAACCTCATACGCATACCTTCCTTCTTCCCCTTCACTCTC
>NC_037530.1:38495308-38500082 GCF_001531365.2 Cynara cardunculus var. scolymus
GCCGCTGCTTCTCCCGATGGCCGCCGCCGCTGCTTCTCCCGATGGCCGCCGCCGCTGCTTCTCCGATGGCCGCCGCCGCTGCTTCTCCCGATGGCCGCCGCCGCTGCTTCTTACAGCAACTACATCACGAATTTGAAGAAACTCTTCAAATATCTTTCTTCTTATTTTATGCAAGTAATGAATTATATTTTGATGGTGGTTTCGTACTCGATTTCGCCAACAACTTGATTAATTGAAGTACTTATTAGGGATTTTAATGAAGTATTATGATTTATTTCGAGAGTTTACATTGATTATGATTGTTGAATGTTGTTGTTGTTGTTGTTGTTGAATTATTAGGGCTGTAGTGATAGTAGGACCAGTGTTACCAGAATGCATTTCGTAGTGAAAAAACACTAAACAGCTCACTGGGGGTAAATTGGTCATTTTAACCAGTTCTATCMTGTCCTGTCCTGTCTTACCAAACGCTGAACAGCTGTCCTGTCCTGTCCCGTCCTGTCCTGTCCTGTCCTGTCTGCGCACCAAACGCACCCTAAAGGTTGTAGAAGTAGGGTTATATAGCCAAGCTAATAGCAAAACAAAAATGGAGTTCTTTTTAATA
This sequence comes from Cynara cardunculus var. scolymus, assembly GCF_001531365.2. NCBI lineage: Eukaryota > Viridiplantae > Streptophyta > Magnoliopsida > Asterales > Asteraceae > Cynara > Cynara cardunculus. The sequence goes on from NC_037530.1 coordinate 38,495,910, forward strand.
TTATAAACCAACTTTTAACAAGTGGTGTTCCCAATATTTGTATCTTCAAGTGGGTTTGAAATATATATATATATATATATATATATATATATTGTTTTTGTTTTATGTTTGTTGGAAGCTTTTATTAAGTGCTTTTTGTTTGCTTTTTTCAAACATTTTCAATTTTGTATCAAGAAACCCGTAACACGAAATTGAATATGATCGATCTTCATCAGTTCCGATCAAAAGCTGGTTCTAAAAAGCATTGTTTATAACAGCATGACTTTGTTGAACCGTTTAGAGTATAATAAGCCTAATGAACTGGCAATGATATTTTATAAGTTGCCATATACATATATTTTATATACATTAAAGAAAACTTTGCAGATAATTTAGGAACACTGTTAGTGTATGATGACCTCTTTAACACGTAATCATTAGCATTTAAGTGAAAACAAGTCAATCTATAGGTTCAAGTGCCATGTAATTCACCCAGCCTTGTGAGTGCGCCTTGAAAAGTCTGAGCAAGTCGGATCGAGCCTATTTTTTACAGCCAAAGCCTAAACTAGCCTAAAAGTTATATGTTGCACGTTCTGCTTCCTTTCATTAGGCATGGTGGGCATGAGAATGGGACCTCAATCCCCAAACCATCCCCGATCCCTCAACTATGTCCCCGTCCCTATCCCGTCGGAGAATATGATCACATCCCCATCCCTATCTTCATCGGGGAAACGAGGATTTTCTTTTCATTTATGTAAGTTATTTTAAATCAAATATGTAAGACATCACACATGTTTAAATTTCAAAAATTTCCAATAATCCTAAAATCAAAAGGAATTTAATGTAATAAGAAAAAAAATCACAACATCATATGATAATTAATAAGCTAAATACAAAAGAAATAAACTTAACGTCACACATACCAAAACATGTTGAATAATATCAAAAACCATATTGAGTAATATATAAAACATATCAAGTAATTGTATTTTGACTTGACATCCAAAATACGACATATCAAGTAATTGTGTTCTCCTCCAAAGTTGCACAAACTATGCATTAGCTTTTGTCTTAGTCTTCATCATCTGCATACACATTAAATTTCAATAACACATCACCCACGACCACGAGTTATTAATTATACTTTCGTTAATATTAATTATTCAAATTATTTGGATGCATATATAATTCATGGAACCTTTTTCTTTTCTTTTTATAATTATCTTATTTTCAATTGTTCGTATTAATTCATACTCTCCTAAGTTGGGGTTTGGTGTACGAACACAACCATCCTTTTTCTATTTTCAGACTACTAAAATTACAAATACCCGTCACCAAAAACAAATAATTATACTTTAAAAACTATATATTGTTTCCGTGTTTCGAAGATATATGTTTTAGACCATAAAAGTTCATTCCTGACTTTGATAGAATCACATAGAGCACGTCATGTATGCATCGCATGTGAGAAGACATTTCAGAACTGACTCAACTGTTAAAGATATCGAGTCTTGGAGATTTTATTCGGTATGCCCACGTGTCAAAAACATGTATGTTACGTTTTATGCATGCTTAATTAAAAAAATGTCAAATGGTTCAAGATTTTCTTTAAGAAAACGGAAAGATGAAAACTTTTGAAAAAAGAGAAACAAACCAAGTACAATTAGTGTTCAAGAAACTCCAGCAACCAAACCCAATATGCTACACATGCTCTTATTGTATATATACATATATAGTATATATATATATGTATGTGTGTGTGTGTAATTAATCACTTTGTTAATAATTATTGGTTGCCAACATTGTCTTTCAAATTTGGTTCTTTTGCTTTCGACCTTTTTGCCCACAAAACGTTAAGGGTAGAAACTGCAAATAATCAAAAGTATAGGGGTGCATACTCGATAAAAATCACAAAACCTCTCTCGCTAAGTAATGGGTCGGGTCATCTAACGGTAAACATACGTGTCTACTGGAGCGTCTATTTCCTTCATCCCCTTTAAATACCCACCTCTCCCACCCTTCATTTGTTCATCAAGATTTCAAGAAAATTCATAAAGATTCATAAAAATGGAACAAAATCTACCAGTTTTACCCAAAAAAGTTTGGAGCTTGATTCGGGTTCTTTACTTCATGATACGTAAAAGCATATCCAAGAAGAAGTTGCTGTTGGATCTCAACATGATGATGAAGCGTGCCAAGATCGCCGGAAAAGCCTTGCAGAACCTCATGTTCCACCACCACCATTACTGGGCGGCGGCGTCCGCCACCAACGGCCGCCCTTCACCGGAATATTCCAACCACCTGTGTTTCCCTACCACTCCGCCGGGTGAATACGAGTTCAGTTGTAGTAACAGTCCTTCTGATAAATTAAAAAACTACCCTTTTTCTCTATTTCCATTTCACAAGAAGCAACATTCCGGTAATCAACCGGCGGCGGAGGGTGTTGACGTGATGGGTTTTAATGCGGCGGTGTTGAAGGCAATGGAGATGATTCACAGTGAGACAGCATCGCCGGCGTTGCCAGGGTTTGGTCGGAGTCCGATGGTTAGGCAACTAAGGATCACTGACTCTCCGTTTCCGGTGAGTAGTGTGGACGATGATAAGGAGGGTAGCCATGTGGATGAGGCGGCTGAGCAGTTCATATGTCGGTTTTACAACGATTTAAAGATGCAGAATAGTAAGGCATCGTTTAGTTCATCTTAAAGGAATCCAGTTGAATGTGATTAAATGTTCTTCGATGTACTAGAAACAATGTTGATATATATATATATATATATATATAAAGATGCAGTGAGCTTAGTGGAAGCAGATTTGCAGTCGTCAAGTGAAATTGTTGGATGTCTGTAGTGCATATAGAATATACGTGACCTGAATTTTACAACATTTATATTGATGATATATTTAGAGATGGAATAACCGATTGTTACAACCATTGTAACTCAATCTCAACCGTCTATTAATTTAGTAAATACGTGATTTCATAAATATTTTAATTATTTTTTGATATAAAACGTTGATCGTAATTAATGAACCCTAATCATTTTTCATATATTCGAAGATAAAACTATTAAGCAAGCATCGAAGAGACCGTTAGAATATAGAACATATATTCGAAGATTTTATAACATATTACAATATAGAGTAAACTACAAATTTGGTCTTTGTGGTTTGTCAAAAGTAACACCTTTCGAGTTTCAACGTTATAGGATAGTTATTATCATTTGCAAAAACGTCCGGATTTGGTCTCTCTTTCTAACGGTCGTTAAAAAGTTCCTTTAAATGTGGTGTATTTTTGTCATTTTTTTAATCATTTACCCAATCAAAAACCACAAGGACCGCATCATAAAATCAATTTTGATTGGGTAAAAGACAAAAAACAATCAAAAAAGGACGAAAATGTCCATCATTTTAACAGTCATCAAAGGGAGGATCAATTTTAGGTGTGTTTGCAAACCATGTAGCCATTTTGTAATTTAAAACTGCGAAAACGAAAAGTGTTGTTTATGAATCCGGCTCTATACATTTGTGATATAATTTTGTTGTATTTTGTGCTCTTTCCACTACATAGTTTACATATATCATTTATTAATAACGAAATATATTTCTTAAAAAAATAACGAAATATTAAAATATCTATCGATAAAATTAACAGAATAAAAAACTTGTGTATTTGTGAGTCCAGCCTTTTGTATGTGGTTTCAACAATTTGGCCGAAAAAACAAAGGTATATATAGTAAAGGGCAAGCGCTCCGGATAAATATAGCAAAAACCAAAAATCTTATTTGGTAAGAACGAGATAAGGTTTGAAAGTATTGCGTACCTGAGTTGAATCTGATAATTATTTTTTCTGTCTCTTAGCTAGTTCTACAATATTGCGGATGTAGATATCACGGACGTAGTGACATTTGGCTAAAACCGGGAGAAGAATAACTAGGAAACCAATTTGAATGAGTGAAATAACTATTTGAGACAATTTCCCCTAAAAATATTCACATTGCGAAACAAACATATTTTAAAACAAATATATGTAGATCGATATTCTAAATCATAGTTTTTGATAGAAAAATCATGTGAAATTACACATAATACACTCATGCTCAAAGTTATCCCTATTTCTTGGACTCTCAATAGAAGCTGGTACCCCATACATATATATATATATATATATATATATATATATATATATATATATAT
>NC_037530.1:38501122-38520373 GCF_001531365.2 Cynara cardunculus var. scolymus
GAAGAAAATAAGAATTGTTCCCTTTTTACAAAAAAATATATTATCTTTTAAAGAATATATATTATATTTGTTCAAAAAAATTACTTGACGTATAAATATATTAAATTAATTATTTTTTTGAATTATTTATTAATATAACAATATTAACAAAATTATAAAACACAATTTATTTCATTAACATTTTATAGAGAACTTTAAAAGATATGTATTTTTTGAACAACATAAAAAAAGTGTTACATTTTTTTTACAAACAAAATATATCTCGAAAATAATGTAGCATATTTATTTAAGAAATATTTTACTCTAGAATATTTAATTTCCATGCAACTTAATAAGAAAAAGTCAAAAAAATTAAATGTTTTTTTAAATCATAACAATGAAAAATGAAAATCACTAATAATAATTTGAAATAAGTTTTTATTTTTATTTTTATTTTAATTAAGTCATCAAAATGATGTGTCATCCACATCACCTCATTAAAGCCACACAAGCAAAAAAAGTCAAAGGRTTAACCGGTTTAAAAGGTAACAGGTTACCCATTGCTATAATGGGTACATTTTTTAAAGTGTGATGCCTTAATAAAAAATAATTTAAAAGCACATTGCTGTAATAAAGAAAAACAAAAGTATAATGTTATAATAAGAAAATTTATGAAAGTATGTTGTTATTTCATGCATTTAACCCTTGTATTTATTATTTCTTATGGTTGATTATACGTTACAATTAAAGTAGTGAACCCAGGAACAACACGAATTGCACTGTTGACCATTATATTTTCAGTTGTCTTAATTTAGTACTGAATATGTTCTACAACATCAACAATCGTCCACCGTTTATGAATGTGTTCTAATAAGTAAACGGACTTTCATTTTGAATGTACATTAGAAAAAGAAAACAAAGCTTCATAATTTCAAAAATGATTTTGATTTACGTTTACAATGACAGAAACATAAAATCACKTACATTAAGAAAAATAATTAATCATGGAGCACCATAAACATAATTAACAATATTACTACTACTTGCGGAAAGGAACAAATAGTACTTTAAAAAGAACGTTCTCATCAGTCTTTTATATGACTACGATACATACCTACACGTCAAAAACTCGTACATGTTCATGCACCCTTTAATCAATAGTCATCACATGTTATAGTACATGATCTTGTCCACGGAACCAGAAAGCGAATGAAGCGGATCAACTTTCGGGAGAAAAGAGAAAGCCAGGTACAATTACTGTACAAGAAATGACATCAAAAAGCAACCCAAACATATTTTGGTCACGACCTACATACGACCTTTTTTTCCCTTAATTAGATATTAATCGCCCACAACAGCTGGTGTCCGAACTCTCGTACATTGCATGTTTGCGATTTCCGGTTTTTTCCTTTTATCTTTTCGATACACAGCTAACCAATAAACTTTCCGTAAATACGGTATTTCAGAATATGAAAAAAGAAAACGACATATAGTGAATATATAGGGATGTTAAGAAGGAATATAATTTTCGACAGGGGGCTAGAAAAGATAAAGTGTCCTCTGCCCTATCGAGTAGCATTCGAACACAAACTTTACGGTCAAAACGAAGTTTCGAGAACCGAGTTGGAAAAATGTATTGTGCGAGGTGTAATCAAATGAAAATCCCATATACAATATGATAATCGTGAGAACTTTTATTTTAAAAATATTATCTCACATCATTTTTTTATCTAGGATCAGTATTTACTATATATTAATTAGCAAAATTTACTTGAATATTTTATTTCACTAATCTACCAAAAAGTTTCACATTGTGAAACAAGTATATGTAAATCAATACCCTATATCCATGCTTTAGATGAAAAATCATATAAAATTACACATGATACAAATCTGATTCTCAAGATTATCACAATTTTGTAGATTCTTATATGTTTAGCCTCGTTATCGTGATAGATAGATAGATATATATATATATATATATATAGGGGTCTAATCAAATGAGAACTGAATAGTTTGTGGTAACTGTGAGTTCCAATCTCAACCACAAATCAACGGATAAATTAGAAAATTAATAATTATGGTAGTTTGAGTTAAAATTATAATTAGAGGGCATATTATGTATTTTTTAAAAACTCATCTCTCCTCTCTCATCTCTCCGACCTCCAATCTCCGGCCTCCGGTGAAATCGGTATCACAGTATATCACAATGGGTATCACATTGTGTATTACAATGAGTGTCACATTGTGTATCTTTGTTTTTAAGGTTTGAGTTGGTATCTTAGTTGGTATCACAGTATATCACAATGAGTATCACATTATGTATCTTTGTGATTACTTGGTACCTGCCGGATTAATGTTCATCGGAGGCCGGAGCTTGAAGGTCGGAGAGAGGAGAAAGGAGAGATAAGTTTTTAAAAAATACCTAAAATGTCCTCTAATTATAATTTTAACTCAAACTACCATAATTATTAATTTTCTAATTTATCCGTTGATTTGTGGTTGAGATTAGATCTCACAGTTATTACAAACTAATCAGTTCTTTCTTGAATGAGCATATATATATATATATATATATATATATACACACACACATACACCCCATTACATATAAACTAAACGATAGACATTTGTTATGATTTTGGAATTTTAATACAAATTAAACAGGAACGCATTTATTTTACGAGAATGCAAGAATACTTTCTTTTCCAATAGTCAAATCATATGTGATATTATATTCTATCACATATGATACACATGTAATACTAAATCAGAAACATTGTCGACCTGTGGCGCGACAAGGTTGTGGGTGAAGTCGGTCTGTACACCACTTTATTAGTCCCCTCACATGTATTATCACGTGATAAAAGTATTTTTGAAGTGATATTAAATCAAAGACATAGACGACCTTTGACGTCACCTAGTCATGGGGCATGTCATCCACACATCACCTGGGTCCTTTCAAATATATTTTCATATGTGATAAAAATGTTGTGACAAATTAATATGTCCTCGTTTGAAACTTAACGTAGGTTTGGTGAAAAAGTAATAGAGATTTTTTAATAAAATATTGGTGGGGGTGGTCGAAGGTTTGTTGGTATAATTAACGGCGTTGACAACGTGGAGGAGTGGGAGTGGTTAGAAAACCTCTCAGGCTAAGTAACTGCCTTTTTGGATCCTCCACCTACAAGCAAACTTCACCCACCATTTTGGGCACTACTTTTGCTAACAACGACCCCTCTCCATTTTTTTCTACATATAATCTATTTTATATATATATATATATTCCAATTCATGTCTAAAATTAAACATCTTCGATCAACCCGTAAAAAATGTCGTCGATTCTCTTCAACCACGGTATATTATGCTTAACAATTTCGTATGAAAACCGTTAAATACAACAACCTATTGTTCATGGCCTCCAAATTTTGATTTTTAGTGTGTCATTGGAATGTAAATGGGTTTTACTCTCGATCCATCAACAGTTAGAGTCTTGGAGATGGTTTTAACTGATATGAGAATCTAGTGATACAAGATTAAGTAATTTTGGATTAAAAATTATAATATTATAATAAAGAAATTTATAAAAATAGGTTGTGTAATAAACCGATAGAAATATCTACAACAATTTAAAGAAATTAGCATGACCATAATCTTATCCAATCAAAAATCTGCCATCAATAATTGCTGATTGAACCCCTGAAATACTCCATTAATTCTAAATAAAAAAAAGGCACCATCATATCTATCACTTTAACTTAACATCAAAGAACAGCCTTCGTGGATATACGATTGTTTCCCTTTAAATACCCCCTCCCCTCCCTCCTTCCATTTCATCAACAACTTCCATCTTCATCTTCATCTCTCTCTCTCTCTCTCTCTCTCTCATAAAGATCATATATACATACACACACACACACATATATAACAATGGAACAAAATCTACCAGTTTTAGCCAAGAAAGTTTGGAGCTTGGTTCGTGTGGTTTACTTCATGTTACGAAAAAGCATATGCAAGAGAAAACTATTGCTGGATCTCAACATGATGATTAAGCGTGGCAAGATCGCCGGAAAAGCCTTGCAAAACCTTATGTTCCACCACCACAACAACTGGGCTGCTTTCACCTCCACCGCCACCAACAACCGCCGCTCACATGACCATCATCATTCCCACCGTCAAATCTCTATCTCTAATAATAATTGCATTCCGCCGGTAGATGAATACGAGTTCAGTTGCAGCAACAGCCCAGCTGCTGCTCCATTCTCTCTATTTTCCTTTCACAAGAAACACCACCACCACCAATCCAGGGCGGAGGATGTTGACATGATGGCCGTCAATGCGGCGGTGTCGAAAGCCATGGAGATGATTCACAGTGAGTTATCATCGCCAGCGCTGCCAGGGTTTGGGAGGAGTCCGATGGTTAGACAACTGAGGGTAACCGACTCTCCGTTTCCATTGAGTAGCGTGGCAGAGGAGGATAACCATGTGGACGAGGCGGCAGACCAGTTCATAAGCAGGTTCTACAACGACTTACGGCGGCAGAATATCAAGGCAGCAGCGGCGTTTGGTTCGTCATGATCAATCAATTGGTTTCAGTTTCTTGTTCCGTTATGTCGTCGTTAATCACAAGTGATTTTTAGATAGAGCTTGTAAAAGTTAATCGTAAGAGAATGTGGGATTGGGTGTATATTTCGAATTTCTTGTATTTATATATATATGCATGGTTTTTCGAAAATAAAATTTTGGACTCAGTTAAATCATATCACTAAAACGCTTATCATTTAATGATTCTTTCATTCCCGGTCTTCAATTTAACGATATACGTTTGATTCAAGAAGAACAACGGAGCTCTCTCATTTGTACAAAGTATGCTCGAATATTATTATGACGACCGTTAAGGGTTGTGACGCATTCGTTAAGGATACCACACATAATCCAAACATTGCTACATCCATTACAGTCATAAAAGTTGATCTGTGATTACTTTAGACCATCGGTCCCTTAAAAGATTAGTCTATGTGTATAGGCCAACACGGATAGCATAGGTTACCCAAAAAGAATATTATTACGTAAAAAATTAAAAGGAAAAGAAAAAAGAAGTATGATATATACGAAGGGTATTTTTGGAAAAGCACTTCAATTATAACTTGCTCCTATGCCCTTGAACTTTTTAACATAACGAGTCGCAATCCCTTGACTTCATTTTATGCAACTTCACACTACTAGAAATCGTGTTTTACGACCACAATTTTACTGGTCAGAATATCCACCGGAAATCCAACAGAAATATAGTGTTTCCTGGCACGTTCTTCCTTTGGAAAGTGTCTTGTTTAGCTGTGTCAACCACTTACATTTAAATTCTTCTGTATCAGTCATATTTGCGAAACATCTTTCCAAATCAACATGTAATGGATAAATATTATTTGTAGATTTATTTATTTTGATGAACTAAGAAATGATTGGAAAAAATCATGATTTTACTTGACAGAAATATGCTTTGAAAAGCCCATATATGACGAGAACTTGTTGTTGTAAGATGAACATTGAAAAATACACAGACATACATATAATATGTGTATCAGTATGTTGGTGAGATATGAAACACAAAACCGCTGGTATTTTCAAGAAAACAGAAGCTATAACTTTACTTTTTCGCTTGGTGGTTATTGCTTTAGTTTGGTTAATTAAGCCTTAATTAATTAATTGTAGAACGAAATCTACAACCACTACAACAAAGATCGTCTTAATTAGCAACAAAGATTTGGTCCTAATTTCTTTTTATGAATATTAATATATCAAATAATCTTTTAGCCGTTTGTTATTGGTTTTAAATTTAAAGAAATCATTTAAGATAGATATGTTGTTATCATCAAAATCGTTACTATTTGTTCTTTTTTCTAAAAGAAGCTTTTAATAGTTTTGGTTCATTGTTAAAGACTTTTGCATATCATAGAGCTTTTGAAAGCATGGTTGATGATTCATGGACGATTTACGTGTGGTTGTCTACGCTGATTATATCCAACTCGACTTGTTCCAGTGTGGTCATTTCGATCTAAATGAGGAACTTTAAAGGAAAAGATCCAAATATTCTCCAACTTTTGTGTTGTTATGAAATCAAAAGACCAAATTCTGTTAAAATTATAATACAGTTTGTTTTAGGTGCTGTTTACCAAACATTTACCCCGGTAAGCGCTTACCAAGTCACTTTACTTTACCGGATGAATATCCCAATGACTAATAATCTTACCCGGTAAGAACGAAGACATGAATCAAGAGTATTACCCGGTAAGTAAGGACGATGACTCTTACCATGGTTAGCGCTTTCCGGGATAAATTGTTGTATACGATGCGTTTTAGTGAATAAAGTCTTGCTTGATAAGGAAGCGGTAGTGTTGAATTTTACCGGTAAGTGTTTAGGTAAACAGTCCCTTAGTTTTTAAAGTCAGTAAGTATTATAAAACCTTGATTTTAGTGTATAAAATGTGACATTTCTTACCCAGGGTTATTAAAGATTGTTCTGTCTTTTTATTTTCAGGACCCCGTGATCATTAGATGAGACGCAGAGACGTTCTAATCTTTTTGTATGCCCTGCTACATCCAATTTTTTTTATTACATTGTATCACTGAGATAATGGAGAATATATATGTTAAGAACAAAAATGGGTTATGTAAGATCCCATATTAGTTGGGGAGGTGAACAAAGGTTGCCTTATAAAAGACTTGATACCTCCTCTATCAGGCGCACTTGAAAACCGTAAGTTTAGGTGTGGGACAAAGCAGACAACATCTGATACGGTTGATCTGAGATGTTACATATGGTATCAGAGTCATACTAGTGTGCCAACGAGGACGTTAGGCTCCTAACAAGGGTGGATTGTAAGATCTCACATTAGTTGCGGAGGGTAAAAAAGTTGTCTTATAAGGGCCTTGATATCTCCTCTATCATACGAGTTTTAAAACTATGAATCTAGGTGTGTGGACAAAGTAAACAATATATGGTACGGTTGTCATGAGATGTTACAGGCCAACCTAAACAATTAATAGTTTGAAACTGAGCCTAAACCATTGATAATTTCAACCTAAAACCAAATAATTAATAATTTGAACCTAAACAATTTCGGCTATAGTTTACTCCCTAAGCACAGGTAAATTTTGTTCCCCAAAATTTCGGGGGCCCCGTTCAAAATCTCACATTTAACATGCCAATGGACGGCCCTGATAAAACGTACAAGTTGGTCGATCTGGACACTTATTTACCAGAAATAATATGATATATCAAAGCATTTAAATATATAATTTACCTAATTACTTGTAAATACTTGCCAGGATTTAGGTTTCACTTACATGACTGAAAAATTGATGAGGCATACAAACACGTCGGTTTGATTTAAGATAACTTGATGTTCGGTTATTAAGCTGAATAATTAGTGAATACCAAAAATTAATTATTTTACACCTGGATCTATATTAATCACGTCTTGTAATCACTATTAACCTAAGCACGCTATATAGGCTACCAAATAACCATAAATCTCAAAAACAAACCGAATGAACACGAACGGAGACTTGTTCATTTAACTTAACCAAACAAACGAACACGAACGGTAGACGAATAAAAATTTTTGTATTCATGTTTGTTCAATAAAAAATCTGTTTGCTCGTGTTCGTTTATGTTCATTCGTTAAGATGTTAATGAATGATTTTTATAAATTTTACATATTAATGCCATAAAATATTTAATATAAACCAACGTAAACGAAGAACAATGTTCATGAACATAAATGAATGAACGTAATTATTGTTCATGTTCGTTCATTTAACTAAACGGGAAAAAAATATGTTTATGTTCAATGATTCATTAAATAAATGAACTTTTCACTAAACGGTTCACAAATGGTTCGTTCATGCTTGGTTTATTTACAGCCCGAAATACAGTCCATTCAACAATTACAGAAATGCCCCTAAAACATTAAATATTAATTAAACATTTAATTTAAAATGGGTGGAATGGAAAGGCAAAGAAAGAAAAAAAGGAGGCGACTTTAACTTAACGTGAAGGTACACCTGAGTTCCCATTTTCATCCCTCTGAATCATCCCAACGTACCACGACCTCCCCTTTAAATACCCCTCTTCTCCTCCTCCACACCACCATCAAACACCACCATCAAATCTCTCTCTCTACTCTCTCACCTCCCACTTTCCGGCCTCCGGAATTCATTGTCTTCAATCAAACACTAAACAAAATGGAACAAAACCTACCAGTAGTTGCAAAGAAAGTATGGAGTTTGGTCCGTTTGATGCTCTTCATGCTAAGAAAAGGAGTATCCAAAAGAAAACTATTGCTCGATCTCAACATGATGATAAAACGTGGCAAGATCGCCGGAAAAGCCTTACAGAACCTCATGTTCAACCACCACCATAACTGGTCGTCGGCTTCCACCTTCAACCGCCGTTCACACGACTTCACCATCCCTCCGCCACCAAGAACTGACGACTACGAATTCAGTTGCAGTAACACACCCACTTACCCACTCTCTTTCTTCAAGAAACACCATGGCAAAAAGATCTCGCAAAAGAAGTCGGCAGCTGCGGCCGGAGATGATCATGACGAGATAATTGTGAATGCGGCGATGATAAAGGCACTGGAGATGGTGACGAGCGCCACCGCATCTCCAGCGGCAATGAGTGGGTTTGGAAAGAGTCCGATGGTTAGGCAGTTGAGGGTAACGGATTCGCCATTTCCGATGAACATGGGGGAGGAGGATAGCTATGTGGATGAGGCGGCGGAGAAGTTTATCATGAAGTTTTACAGCGAATTAAGGCGGGAAAATTAGTTAATTAAAAGTTAATTATGATCAGGAGGTTACATTGCACTATATCTTGTGCTGTTGTGCGTGTGTAGTTGCAGCCAGTGTACTTGTTTGAAGCTTCTCTGATGACTGTGTATCAAATATATAATATATATATATATATATAATATCATGTATCTATTTTAGTTATTAGTTTCTTTTACACAAAATAAATGAATAAATACTTTGAATCTTATGTGTGTATATATATATATTCTTGGTGTATTAACAGGTTATTCGATCTCATAAGTGTTTCCTGGGTTACTTTACCTTTGTGTGTTGTCAGATGAACATGATAAGAATTGAGAATCTTACTTGATAAGAACGATAACAAGAACCAAGAGTCTTACCTCATAAGTGAGAGCAATGACTTTTACCGGTAAATGATTTCTAGATAGATTGTTGTATATGATTTCGTTTTAATGAACTAAAATCTTATCCAATAAATTAAATGAAACTGTTCTAGATCCCTAAATTTCCATCCTCAAGAAAAAAAGACATTAACTTTACAAATGTATGAAGTTTGATGTGGTGGCTCTGTTTTGGTTGTGAGATTTGTGGTTTGGTTTTGTTACTAAAGTAAAACTTTATTATTAACTCGATTTTATATGATACTTTTAAGAACTGTAATATAATAAGCTTAACATAATCAGTTATAGTTTTAAGTCTCGTTGTAATGTTTAATACGACTTTTTTGAAGTTGTTTCATACTAATAAAAATTCTTGAATTACCCTACTTCGTTTTTAATAATAACTTAACATAATATTTTTATAGTCGTAGGTTATTTTGAGAATTGGTAAATATTTAAAAAGTAAAGAATAGATCATAGCCTTTTGTAGGGTCAAAGATAAGATTTGAATTTTCAAGAAATGCGGCTTTGACTGGTAAAGGATTTTAGCTATGCGACAATAGATGAGGTAGTTTCGTAACTTTTACAAATAGACGACATGTGAACCCGAGTGATTCACATATGAACTATTTTAACTGATTCACGTATAAACTCGTGTGATTCACATATGAACTAATTAACGGGTTCACATTTGAACCCGTTTGCCGCCTATTTGTAATAGTTACGAAACTATCCATCCATATTCTGCATACCCATGTGAGGAATTATCTGATACTTCACGTTGACAAGATAAAGTAGTAAGATCACTTCTTTACTTCTCAAATACTTACCACTTGTCAAATGAATCTTTCCATATCCTTATATAGCACATATAGTTATTGATACAAAGTGCTATATTCTAAGACATCAATTTTGTTATAGTGTAAACAATGCTTTTATGACTTCCGAATTCTAGATTTCCTCTAGTTTCATATGATATTGATCCTTTCGGTTTTAATTCATTTTCAGCCTGCCCTTTAGTTACGATCAACCAAAATTCTTGGTTCTGATAGAATTGTAAGAGTTCGTCTTTTTGTTATAGACAAGTTTAATTCTAACCTGAATATATATGTTGAATTCAAACGAGAAGACGATCAAAACATAACACAAGAACATGTATATCAGATGTGAAGGAACAAATAACACAGGACACTCAGAACATCTCTAATGAACTGACTACATCTAAACATTAACTAATGCAAAGAGCCAAAAAATAGCACTCAAATGCATTTCATACATTGCCTCCCTACCCTAATTTACATTATCTCACATGTGGGGACGTACTTACATTGTTTTATTATTATCTGTTATATTAATTAATTAGAAAATATAAATAACAACCATTAAAGTATACACTAAGTTTTTAAAACGATATGTAGGTAACAATGTAATAATGGTTGGAGATCGAAACACGCTAAAAATGGTTTCATACACTAATTTCTAGACAAAAATTCCCTACATTAACTTAAACTATGTGCATAATTGGAGATATTTTACGCACTTGATCCAAAGACCTAAGAGGTTTGACCGGTTTCTTAATCACATGTGATTTTGCTTTAAAATCACATGTGATCGTGGGTTTTTTCTTAATTATATATATATATATATATATATATATGAGAGAGATGATAAGTTCATTCATTATGATTAAGATTTTAGATTAAGAAACAAAATAAAATCAAATATTTATTAGACTAGATGAACGATTAAAATTAGTTTGTATAATTTGTTAGATTTGGATGATGCGAAAGTGTAAAACCTGATATAGTGTAAGAGAGGGACACGTGTTGGTGGTTTAAAGTCGATATATACTTTGTTCTTGTATATATAATATATAGTTTGATTGGATCTTCAATTATTGGTCTAACTTTAAAGTAATTCCATTTACACTTGTCTTGTTGCTGTTACATTTCCACCAACACATCCATCCATCTCTCTCAAAACTCTCTCTCTCTCTCAATATATATATAGATACACATACATATATATATACACATATGTATAGGCTTACTTTCACCTTCACCCTCTTACGCAAAAAGAGACTTCATTTCAATGATCATTCCTTCATTATTATCCCAATTTTTCGGCCAAAAGTAGCTGCATATGAACGAAACATCAACTCTAAAGACGTGGAGATGAAAGAATACGTGTTCGAAATCATTTCAAGATGTTCTTTAAAGAAAGAAGAATGAATATATATATATATATATATATATAGAGAGAGAGAGAGAGAGAGAGGGGTTAATAATGCGAGAAGTAAATCTAAGGCGAGAAGTTTCAATATCATATATGATTAAATATACCCAAAGGAGATGCGGATGACTTGGTGAATCTATGTGTTTAATTAATCATATATGATTAACCATGCAAAAGCAACTTCATGTAGGCTTTAAGTTGCAACTTATACAATGATGTAATTCTTCGATGATTCGGTTTACTTTTAGTTTTCATTTGTTTTTGTTTCAAGTTTAATTTAACTCTGTGTCAAACACACATAAATTACAAAATCAGTATTATATAAATCAAACAATATCTCATATAAAATGGAGAGAAATATATGTTATGATATTAATAAACAAAATGGAATACAAAGGCTTACAAAACAAAACGTGTAAAATTGATCTTTGTGAAGGCTTCGTGTGCTGCCTATAATTTGTATCCACATAGAAATCTGCCCCCCCAATGGATTTTTATGTATGTGGGGGCGCACATGAATTATATAAATGTGACACGTTGATTAAATCTCAATTTTCTTAGGTGTTAAGTTAAAAAATACCAACAGGAATTTGGGTTTTAATTGGTGATTTCTATTTCTCGGTATACTGTTCCATGTCATTTCGTGTTTAGGATATTTTATGTACCACACGTTCTTCTATCATTGTTTTATGAGCTTTTTATGTACCACATATTCCTCCTTTTCTGACTCAGATAAATGTGCACACGTGCGCACACACACATGCACAAATACGTGTGACTGTGACTGTGTTTTCGCTTCTTGAATCTTTACTACCATGTCATTCGAGTTTAGAAATTGTTTGATCGTTTTTCTAAGTTGGTTGTTGTGCGTACTTTAAGAGTTAACTCTTCGATAGATAAAATATTTGTAGTAATAGCAAACTCTTGAAAGAAATTGAAAAGATATGAGAGAAAATGTCATCGAATATGTAATTATTTTCTAGTGACCATGGTATCTGATATATCGAAAGATACTGGCCAATTACACAAGAATTATTGTGAATTATGGTCATGCTAGAAAACATGACGAGTCTAATTCAAAATCAGATGAATATTTGTCACCTCAATATACAGTATAGGAAACTTTTCTTGGAACAAATAAAGAAGCCATTATCTCCATTTAATGTTACAGGTTTCTTCGGATTTGTAGAAAATTTCACCCTCTTTTCTACATTTTGGAGAAGCTGATGAAGGAAAAAAAAAGTCTAAACACTTCAAAATCTTGATTCTTTTTTTCTATTTTAAAGGAGACAGAATCACATGTGTTATTATTAACTTCTTTGGAAGACATTTTTTTTATTAACCTGGATATCCAACTTGCTACGTGAGTCGACTAATCCCAGGGCGACCACCTGCTTTGTGGGTAGCCCAGGGTCACCACATTTGAACCTTCATGGCTATAAAAGGATTTTTATTCCTCCTTGGATTTGAAACTGGGACCTCTAAACACTTTTGACTTTTGGAGCTCAAGCTCAAACCAATCAGACACCACCCTTGTGGTATTCTTTGGAAGACTTGTTCGCTAGTCAAAAGACTTCGATATACATGATTCATGTAAATATAACATCTTTGTATTACCCGGTTGATTCAGTTTAATTAAAGGTGCCAAGAAGAACGAATATTAAAAAGAAAAAGGTATATTGAGGGTGTGGTCCTCTTCCGCAACTCCTGGTTAATTGCTTGCTCAAAAGTTGAATGTGGAAAGAAAGAAAAATCCAAGACAATGGGAAAAACTTTGCAGGGAATGGTTGGTAATTAACGTGAAAAGCCAGTACTAATAATTCATTAAAAGGACGAAGTTGTTTTGTTGATGCTATACCTAACAAATCGTAAACCCCCTTTCTGTAGAAACAAAACACAGACAAACAATTCAACAGATAAATACTTAGCTTCATTATTTCATATCTTACTGAGATAGAAATAATATAACGTATGAATAAAAAAAAACTATAAATAAGACAAATGAAGAGACAAGTAGTTGCTTTAAAGAGGGTGAAGGGGCCTTAGATTGTTTGGGGCATTATTGATGGTATGAGTGGTAGGGTATTGAGGTTGTAAATAGAGTCCCAAAACACACATTAGATTTGAATGTGTGGGAGAAACCATCCCACATAAAATCACAATAATAAAGATTGTTGTGGCTTTTAATAAAGTCTGCTTCCTTTTCTACAAAGCTTCATTTTCTTTTCTCCTCTATAAACAAATCCTAGTGGTCACACACTTCCACTCTCACTCATGCCATGCCATATCATACCATACCATGTTACATCAGACACTGTAATGCTTTGTGGGTGTTCAGGTCAGCTTGTGCACATCTCGACTAATCGCAAGGATTTGGAGAACACTAAGAAAAATCTCTAGTGTCCTTACAAGACTCGAATCACTAACCTTTTGAGAAAAACCCTCCAAAGATTTGAAGCTTATTGTTGGTTGAGCTAACCCAGTAATGTCATGTTATACCATACAATTCCATGCCATGCCATGCCATGCCATGTATGTCCAATATAGAGAATCGAGGTATACATGCATCAAATTCAACTTATAAATATACTGAACGTAGTTACTTTACAGTTTGTGTTCTCTTTTTCAGCTAAGTTCTGATATTACCTCTTAAACCTACTGAGAATCATAGGGCTAAACGTCTTTCATTTGGTGATGTTGTATATACATCTTTAAACATCAACAACTTTGTATCACATGATTATATATTTGTATTTGTAGCAAATGTTTGTAGAGATACATTTAATTGTAGTGAAGTTCACCTTTTTGTCATTATTTTCTTTAAGTTCAAGTAGGGTGCTTTTAATATAAAATGATAAAAGGAAAGTAATATGGTAATGATTTTGGGCCAAGGGTAAGGCCCAGGCCCAGGACCAGGCCCAAAACTTTTGAAAAGGCATGGGACTAGTGGGTAGATGTGGAAAGGAGTATTGAGTGGGTGTGTTTTGTATCTTTGGAACATTGATTATTATTAAATTCCAATTTTGTCCCCATCTAAACCATGTTTTGTTTTTAGCACTTCTCCTGTTTAAAGAAAAGCATTATTTTTAAAAAATAAAGTGATGGAGAAAAAGACCAAATTAACCCTTATTTAACAGATGAAAGTTAATGGTTGTTAGAAGAAGATGTTAAATCCGAGCAAACCAACAAACCATAATGTAGTGGAGAATCTCATGTACCTCGGGTTCGAATCTAGACACTGTCAAAGGTCAAAGCCCTCGTGATTGTAACGATTCACTTGTGATAACTTTAAACCATTTATGATACGTTTAAGTTGGCCCGAAAACACATAGATACCCGCAAAGGAATTAGAATAAACAAATTGCACTGCTGAAAACCAAGAAATTTGACAAATCAAGGGGACGAAACTGTAATTTAGTCTAAATTTTCAGATACACCCTCGAATTTCGTACTTTCATTACAATTAGTGTAATGGTGTTTTCATTTTCAAGTTGGTATAGATAACGTTAAATTTAAAGTTTGACGTATCTTTTTGACAGTTATATAGTTATCTGGTCTATTTGAAACAATCATTATGACATTTGCTCATGCTGGTATTGAGACATCTGATTCCTTTTACGAGAATTCTACAAAAATTCCTGTAGTCGATTTTTTTAGCAAACGAAACGTACTATTTTCTAAAAGGGTTTGGGATTTGGTCAAGCTAAGTGACTCATCTCCATGTTAAATGAATCAAAACAGTCGAACAAAAAGGGATGAAGAACAATAGCAATCAATTTGGTCGTTCACTCGTTTGATAGATTGTCACTTAGTAGATTCCTAGACACTTTTGACCTTTAGAGTTCAAGCTCAAATCAATCATATATTTCTCATGATATTATTTTGGTATATTTATGTATAATGTTGTGTGTAGGCATGAATTATTTTTGTATTTTAATTAAAATATAAAAAAGAAAATGGATAAAGAATCTAGTATTGGATATGTTGGATATAAAATACATGGGGCTTTTGCTTTTTGAACCTTTATTTTCTGAAGTGGATGATATGTAACTCCTTTATCCACAT
Source organism: Cynara cardunculus var. scolymus (assembly GCF_001531365.2). Lineage (NCBI taxonomy): Eukaryota > Viridiplantae > Streptophyta > Magnoliopsida > Asterales > Asteraceae > Cynara > Cynara cardunculus. The sequence goes on from NC_037530.1 coordinate 38,516,602, forward strand.
ATTATACCATTACTACTTCCAACACTTGTGACTTGTTTATCTTACTTTTAAAATGGCATTTTGATAAATGGGTCACAAGATTTTAATAATATAAATCTGATATTAGATTTAAAAAAACAGTTCAGTAAGATTTCTTAAGAGTCATGTCATTGTAATTTTCTTTGATTTTTTGTATAGAGGTTGTACTGGGTTTTGCTTTTGAAGCTACATTGTTTAGAAAAGAGTTGAAGAATGACGTGTTCTCATTTTGGTCGTTTTCGACCTAAATGACTGGTCAGATTCCTTGTTTGGTTTTGTTCTTAACTGGTCGTAGGTATGAAATTAGGTACAATTTGTGACCAATAGTCATAATGAATCGAAATGAAAAAAAAATCTGTTTGTTGTTTCAACAAAAGCCAACACTTAGTTACCAAGTTTTAAATGTAGTTGTTGTAAAGACAATGACTGAACCAATTTCATTTAAACATTCAAATCCTTGACAAGTTCTTTTTTTTTTTTTCTGGATTGGTTCTAAAACAGTTGAGATTCGAAAGTGACGATAATTTATTCCCGAACAACTGACTCGTGCTCGTATTTTGTCCTTGAAGGCAATGATAGACTTAGTTACGAAGGAGTGGGATTAAAAAACAAAATTACAAGGGTTAAAAGTAGGGATTTTTTAAGGCAGTGCTTGTTTTTTGTCCTTGAAGGCAGTGGCGGACGTAGTTACGAAGGAGTAGGGGGAAGGGACCCCACAACCCTAGCCGACCATCGCCGACTCCAAAAGAGTCTTTGAAATCAACCAAAAAAATTAAAAAAGTATATTGAAATCAATCATAAAAACCGAAAAAGTTCTTCGAGATCAACAAAAACACTAAAAAATCCTTCGAAATCAACCAAAAAACTTAGAAAATCCCTCGAAATATTGTAACTAGGTTAAAAGCACGTCGGTCGACTTTACAGACCTTTAGTCTACCTTAAAAGTGACCCTACTAAGCAAAAATTCAGGATTCACCACTGCAGGAAGGTTCAATCCCTTGGGGTCGGGTTCTATGTTTGACACTTAATTCGAAATCAAATAAAGGGGTTATGATTAGTTCTCAAATTGCACATTTCTCTTATCCAACTCCATAATATTTTCATCAAACATCCTTACACTTATCAAAAATACAATTTGAGTCCTCTAAGTTATGGTTTACAAATAATAGCTAGTAGCATAGGCAAGTGGAAACATATATCATTTTCAGAAATGGCCCCCACCAACAATAACAACCCCTTTGCTTAACGTTGTATCCTTATCGACACAAACAATAATTATTACGAGGGTTCAAAGTGAAAATGATTGCTCCTTTTGGACTCTTCAATTATTGATGCATATATATTATAAAAAGCTAACCCTAGTTAAAAGTGCTTCCTCTTTTTACATCGATCGATACAGTGTTTTGAATTGAATCCAATCTGATCCAGTTATATATATGTGCCACGTCATGCATACACGAGTTCAGTTAACTTGGTTCAAATCGTATTAGGATTGAGAACTTGCTTGGAGGTGAAACGTCAAAAGAAGGTTGTAGTATTATTTGTTAACGTAACTGCTTTAAACAGATGTTAAAAACAGATACGAAAATGGAGTAAATTCATAATTGAAGTGAAAGTATAATTTAAAATTTTGATCACTTAGGCCCACCTTGTTTCACCAAGTGGGCTTTAGTTGCAAAAGTCCTTGAACAAGATGGGTTGGGCTCAATTTGGTCCCGATCCTAGAAAGTCAAGCTGTAAACAGTTTTTTTTTTGAAGTATATAATATTTATATACGACAAATGCAACAAATAAACTCACATACCCTCTTCATCTTTGGTGTGATTTGAACCCTTGACCTCATAGAATGCCGAAGACTACGATACCGCTAGGCCAAAGGCCCTTTGGTTGTAAACAGTTGTTGTCGATCTCGATCCTACCTAGAAAATATAGAGATGATCTTAGGGGTCGTTTATCAAACACTTATCTTAGTAAGCACTTACTCTCACTTACCTTACCGGTTGAACATAGTAAAAACAGGAAGACAAGGATCGAGAGTCTATGTAAGTGACTATAACGACTCTTACCTAGTAAACGCTTACCATTAATCAATTTTGATGACCGGAAGTTTTATCCCATAAGATAAACGATAGTGGTGGTTTTTGTCGTTAAGATTGAATCTTGTTCGGTCTCATAGAACTGGTCCATCAAAATGTAAGCCCAATAAGAGAAAATAGCCCACGGAACCCAAGAAGGGAAGTGAGCCCTTTTTTAGAATCAAAACTCGAATAAGTTAGAAAAAGAAGTCGCCCACCGTGGGGCTCGAACCCACGACCACAAGGTTAAGAGCCTTGCGCTCTACCAACTGAGCTAGACGGGCTTTTTTGACACTCTTCGACAGCATTTCAATTTAAGTCGGACATAAGATATAGAATGCAACCATGTATAGAATTTGAAGAAAGAAGAAGAGAAAATCGATGAAAGATTGTGAGTTCAATTGTTCACGAACGTAAATTCTATGGAATAATTCAAACGAGAACATCTTCATTTTACGAAAATGCAATAAAGTAACATGAAAGTTCCATTTTAGGGAAAGACAACGTATTATGATACTTTATGTTTTGACCATTTTATTATAGTTAATCACTTGTGATATTATAGTAGTCTATCATATATGATACTAAATAGGAGATGTGGATGACCTTTGACGCGACCTAAGTTGAAGCCAAGTTGCTTGCGATGCAGGGACGGACCCAAAATTTTTTTCATACGGTGGCACCATATAATTAATATAATATAATATATATCTAAAAATAATTACAAAAAATATGATTTTTATAGTACCGATAAACAACTCCTAAACTTGTACCTGACGCATCTTCATCATTTGAAAACGGTCAATATATACCAAAAAATAATTACAAAAAGTATGTTGAGAAACAACTCCTAAATTTATCCTCGGCGTGTCTTCATCTTTTGGAAACGATCGATGACATCTTCGTTTTTAACATTACTAAGAGCTTCATTTTCTATGGCGCAAATGAGGGCAGAATTCAAAAAATCATCACCAATTCGATTACGTAAATCTGTCTTGACAAGCTTCATCGCCGAAAAGCATGTGACCTCGTGGTTGACAAGGACCCCTTACCAAGTATTTCCGTCTAATTTCGTCTCTTTGATTTGGGTTATAAGTTATAATTTTGGGTCTTTCTGATGGATCCCAAGGAAGATCGTTAACATCAATCACATTGTTGGATGCATCATTATTACCGGTTGATGATGAAGCTTTTCATTTCAAATATTTTTCCATAATGAATGAGTTATGTAAATCTAAGTAATGAAAACAATAATAAGTAATCGGTAATGAGTAATGTAAATTAGTAAATCTAATCAACATATGAAAACTAAACATTATCAACTAAACTAAGTAATCAACTAATGAATTGATCAATTTCACAATTGTAACAATCAAGTAAGTACTACGTAATCAACTAAAAGTCTAAGATCAATTTGTATTTTGTATTTTCAAGAGTTAATTAAGTAATCACTAATTAAGTAAATAATCAACTAAAAGTCTAAGGGGCTGTTTGGCGGTTGCTGAATGGTTTAGTGCAGGATGATTAAGTGGTCAGGATGATTAAGAGACTCTGTATGATTTAGTGTCAGATAGAAAAAAGGTTGTTTGGAAACTGTTCTGAATGAACAGTCTGAATGACATAAAATTACCATTTTACCCCCCAGTCTTGTATTTAATGAAAATTAATGTTTGACAACA